>NC_081367.1:69006115-69223615 GCF_030684315.1 Stegostoma tigrinum | reverse complement strand
TCTCTGTGCACCTGCAGTTCAAGCTGCTGGTCAGGCATCATTTTGATTCTAAGCACCAAAGAAAAGCACCATCTGCTAAAGGGGCAAAGCACCACTTTTCCCCACTATCATTTTTACCAAAAAGTCTAACTTCCTGCCTTCCAACTCTGCACAACTTTGCAACACACATCATCCCTGAAATAATTCCACAGAAGCTGAAATCCTGTCACCCATTCACCCTTTATTTACACGTGGACAGCCCTTGACACTGATCTGACAATATCAGAGCCAGCTCTCAGATTGTCAGAATGTTTAACACTCCTGTTTATATCTGTCAGCCAGGGCTCCCTGACTGGACCAGGATAACAGCCCCAATCAGGGAACTCATATTATGTGGAATCCACCTGACTGGCTTTGTTACAGTCCATACAATTGTATGATAAGCAGTTAGTATAACTTAGATTGCAAGCCAGGCATAATTACTACGACTCTCAGGCATGGTAATGAACACATCTGCTCCCTCCAAAGGCTTGTGTAAAACATCCTCTCTCTATACTAAAACTGTGAGTTGCTGTTGGGTAGGTGAACCTATGCAAATTCAACATTAGCTATTTCAGAACTGTTACCTCATCTAACACAGACTGAAGTTTGAGTCTGAGACACCCCTGCACAATCTGTAATGCTTGGTTTAATGCCAAATATTGCATCCTGTATGTAGGCCATTCGATAAGCCATGCTAACACTTACAGTTGAAATTGAATTCTCCTTGGCTTAAAAATATCAAAGAGAAGAAAAGGTGGCTCTCATTTCTTTCTAAAATTAGAAAAACGGGATAAAATCTGCAAAGAAAGAAACAATAAAGGCAGCTTCGCTCTGTAAATGGTTATTATTTTAATGATTGATGCTGCATGAAGTGAACACTTGTTAAAATCAAGCTCACTAAAAAGGCATTGTGTAGTTTTTTTTAAAAAATCTCCCCTCACACACACCCATTGCTTAAGACTACATATTGTCTAATTACACCAGAAAAAGTCTTAATACTTTCAGGCTTAGTACTTAAAAAGGTTACTGTGGCTTGTGCATTAGAAAATAAGTCATTCCACTGAGAAAAACCTAGCATTTGAATGATAACATAAAAATACAGGAATTGAGAGAGAAAATACACATGAAACACTTCTGGCAATCAAAAGCAGGATAAAAGTCTTTGCCTTCAAGATTTTCTTTTCTAAGAAACAGTCAATCCTAACTGAGCCAATTATTTTAAATTTAAAATGTCCCAGGGATGTTCTATGCAGCCCTGTGTTACACACAGCTGTTTGATCGGAAAACAGTGGGTGGCTTTGGGAAACCTCGAAGGAAACATTTTTGACGGAATTTCAAGACTTAACTGGTAGTGGAAATGGCTGAACTTTTTGACTTTATAGTTAAGATGGCTATTGATCTGACAGCATTACAAGCCGACGACAGTTCCTGCCTTAGAAGTGTTTGGCGTAGGATAGAGTACTGTGACAGTTTGAGTGGCTTGATACTAGGGTTAAGCATGAGATAGTGAGCATACAGTATGAAGGAACAAAGTGTGTACGTGCAGTTGATCACAAAGGATTAACTTGGCTGAGAGGGACATTGAGATAAAATGGAAAGACAGATGGTGGAATAAGTACAGTTGCTTAAACAAATAAATAATGAGTATATTTTACGCTGGGCTTTATTGAATGCTGGATAACTAAGTTTGAAGTGATAGTGAGGTAAACAATGTGAACAGTTAGTGTCAATGTGGCAAATTATAGAAAAGTATGCTGAGAGTTCATTTTTCTAATAGTGAAGGGACCGAGAAAAATGGCTTTGAGGATTGGTACAGATAAAAATTAGAATCTCTAGGCTCCATGGCAGTACATAACTAGAATCTCTAGGCTCCATGACACTACAAAACTCATTGTTCATTAGGAATAGAATTGAATTAGTTTTATTGTCACATGAAGAACAGTGAAAAGTTTATAAGTTGCCACTTACAGAGCCATCTTAGGCACAAAGGTACCCAAATATAGTCTTTAATCACAGAGTAGAGAAATAAGGGGGAAAAAAATTATGTTACAGCTATACACAGTATAGCTATGCATCAGAAAAACAAGAAGCAAAGTTAAAAAGATCAACATCACAGTCTGTCTCTAAGGGTGCTCTGCAGCAGATCAGTGTGTGAGCTAACCACAGGCTGCCACCTCACTCCTTTCTAGGCCATTGGTCGCTCACATGCCCGCTCTGGGCCGTTGGACACTGGTGTCTTTGCTCTGAGTTGCTGGTCATCAATGTCTCCTCTCTAGGCCACTGGTCAACAGTATCTCCTCTCCTGGCCGCTGGTCACCAACATATCCTCTCCTGGTCGCTGGTCACCAGTGTCCCCACTCTAGCCGCTGGTCCCTGGCATCCCCCCGAGGGTCTTTAGCATCCTCTCTGCAGCTGCTGGCCTCCCTCCCAGCTGCCAGCTCTGCTTCAGAGGGCAGGGCCATGTGTTGGAGGCTGAGAGGAGGTAGAGAAGGAAGGAAGGATGGAGAAAGAAAAGAAAAAGAAGAAAATGTACAGGCGAAGCAGAGGAGCTCTGTTTGCAGCAGACTATTCTTCCTCCACCTTACTGGAAGGAAGTGTTGAACTAGCATTTTTGATGTTTGTAGATAAAGAATAAAAGCAGCTGTGCATTGAGAAGCATTGAGACAAAACTGTTAGTTAAATTCAGCATTAGGAGATTCTAGGATTGTGGTATTTCTTGTCACCGATGCGCCAGTTATTGATGAGGGTATAGACTACAACTTGCTGTTTGAGTCATGAGCAAACTAACAGTTTCTGCCAAGTTGACCTGACTCCTGGCTTTTAAACTTTTATTTCTGAAGTATGGGTCCAAATTGAAACAGGCGAGGCAGAGCATCATTAGGAATGGAGAGAATTGAATTAATTCCTAATGACCAAATTCATTAGTTACTCAGCCGAAAACACTAATTATTATTATAGGAAACACTTTTGGCTCTCATTCCTTCGTTTAGCTGGTGGTGTATCACAAAATTGTCTTCCTTAAGTTACAAGTTTAATTCCAGATTGAAGGACTCAGCACTTTAAGGGAGTCATGTGGTGTTCCTACCTCTGAACCAGGAGGCCCAAGTTGAAGTCCCACCTGCTCCAAAGATGGGCAATTATATCTATGGACAGGCTGATTAGAAACATAGAAGAGACTTTTATATTCAACTCTGCCTTTCAAAAGGCAAACCCTTGCTTGTCTCATACTTTACTAAAGATCAGCTAACAAAGTAAATACAATGCAAAAATGTTTTTTTTTCCCTGATTCACTGTTTGATGTTATTTGTTAAGTTTCCCTTCTACCTGTTTCCCTGCTGGGCCCCTTGCTGTTTGTTGTGTACATTAATGATCTAAACATGAATGTAGGAGTATGATCAGTAAGTTTGCAGATGACACAAAAATTAGTGTTGCATTATGTTGCCCAAAAAGGATTACTTGAACATTTTGCCCAGGCATTCATCTCTTGTGTGACAGACAAAAGGCAAGGAACTGACTCAGAATTTAATTAAACAAACCCTTCTTTATTTAATCCTTTAGGCACCAATACTCATTATAAAACATACATTTATTGCAACATTCACTTCTTATTTCATCTAACTTAGCTTCAGCTTTTATTCACTTTATTTTAATTTCAAAAATACACTTTATTCATGAAAAATCTCTTCATAGATATAGATTGCCATAAAAATAGTTTGATTCTGTATAGTTGCATATCAAATAAATAAACAAAACATTGGACTTGACCCTATCCAAAAACAAAATGGCATGGTGGCTCAGTGGTTAGCACTGATACTTCACACTACCAGGCACCCAGGCTCAATTCCACTTTTGGGTGACTGTGTGTGTGGAGTTTGCACGCTCTCCTTGTGTCTGCATGGGTTTCCTCCGTGCACTCTGGTTTCCTCCCACAGTCCAAAGTAATGCAGGATAGTGTTCAGTTATGTGTAGATTGGGTGGGTTGTAAGGGGAGGGATCTGGGTAGAATGGTCTGAGAGCTGGTGTGGACCTATTGGGCTGAAGGGCCCATTTCCACACTGTGAGGATTCAATAAAAACAAATCTCTTTCTTATACGTACAATACAAATATTTATATTTATTTCAGACACTGGGAGGGTCCAATAACTGAACAGACCCCCATTTACTTTCAGCAGGAAGCCCTTAGGCAGTGGTCCTTCCCCACAGCACCTTGGTAGCAGCTGCCCCAAGCTTTAGTGTGTCCCTCAGACCATAGTCCTGGACCTTGGAATGTGTCAGTCTATTAAACTCAGTTGGGGTCAACCTTGCTCTGGAAGACCAACAAGGTTTGGGCAGACCAAAGAATGTCTTTCACTGAGTTGTTGGCCCTTCAGCTACAGCCAATGTTTATCTCAATGTTTATTCATTTAATTTCCCTTTAACACGCGTTAGTTAATTCACATTTACCCCTAACTCTCACGTCAACAACAAATTTAGTCTCAATTTGAGTGAAGTGGCCAACTCCCCCACAAGAGGAAGGATATTATTAAATTTGAAAGGGTTCTGAAAAGAATTACAAAGATGTTGCTGGTCTGCAGGGTTTGAGCTATCGGGAGGGGACAAATAGGCTGGGGCTATTTTCTCTGGAGTATTGGAGGCTCAGGGGTGACCTTACAGAAGTTTATAAAATCACTAGGGGCATTGATTAAGTGAAGAATCTTTTTTCTTGGGATAGGGGAGTCAAAAACTAGTGAGTTAAGGTTTGGGATAAGAGGGGAAAGTTTTAAAAGGGGTCTAAGGGGCAACTTATTCACACGAAGGGTAGTGCATGTGTGGAATGAGCTGTCAGAGGAAATGGTGGAGGCTGGTACAATTACAAAACTAAAAAAACATCTAGATGGGAATATGTGTAGGAAGGGTTCAGAGGGAAATGCGCCAAGTGCTAGAAAATGGAACTAGGCTAATTAGAATATTTGATCAGTATGGGCAAGATGGACCAAAGGGTTTATTTCCATACCGTACATCTCTATGGCTCTCTGACTCTAAAACACAGGAAACTGCAGGTATGCAGTTTGTGATAGAACAAGATGTAGAGCTGGATGAGCACACCAGGCCAAGCAGCATCAGAGGAGCAGGAAGGCTGACATTTTGGGCCTAGACCCTTCTTCAGAATGGGGGAGGGGAAAAGGATTCTGAAATAAATAGGGAGAAGGGGGAGGCGGTTAAAAGATGGATAAAGGAGAAGATAGGTGGAGAGGAAACAGGTCAAAGAGGTGGGGATAGAGGCAGTAAAGGTGAGTGTAGATGGGAAATTAGGGAAGGGACAGGTCATTCCAGGGAGAACGGACAGGTCAAGGGGGCGAGATGAGGTTAGTAGGTAGGAAATGGGGATGAGGCTTGATGTGGGAGGAGGGGATAGGTGAGAGGAAGGACAGGGTTAGGGAGGCGGGGTCAGGTTGGGCTGGTGTTGGGATGCAGTTGGGGGAGGGGAGGTTTTGAAGCTTGTGAAGTCCACAGTGATGGTATCAAACAAAATTCCCAGCATCCTTGATTGTAGCTCTTATTCAGCCTCATAGTCAATTGTGCTGCTGGCCACCTGACCACAATTAAGTTGCAAAGATGAAAGCCTTCGAGTGCAGGACGATTAGGGTGGGCTAGTCAGATGGGCAAACAATGACAGATAGAATCAAACCCTGTAAAGTGGGAGGTGATGCAGTCTGGATGTCCGAACAAGGCAGGGGAATACATTGAACAGGAAGCCCATAGGAAGTACAGAGAATCAGAGAGAGCTTGGTATCCATATCCGCAGATCCTTGAGTGCTACATGACAGGTAGACAATATGGTTAAGAAGTCAGAAAGGGTGCTTGCTTTTATATCAGTTGAGATATTGAATGCAGGGTCAGGGAGGTTAGGACGGAGCTGTTCAAGACATTAGTTAGGCCACAGCTGGAGCACAGTGTGCAGTTATTTTTGCCACACTATAGGAAGGATGTGACTGCATTAGGGAGGCCGCTGAAGAGATTCATCTCAAAGTTTGGAGTATTTCATCCATGAAAACAGACTAGATAGGCTGCAATTGTTTTCCTTAGAGCAGAGAAGGTTTAAACTTTAAAAAGTATAACATTGGGAGGGGCGTAGATAGCACAGACAAGAATAAATAGTTCCCCTTTGCAGAAGGATCAGTGACTGGGGCTTAGATTAAAGGTAAAGGGAAGGAGGGGTTGAGGGGATTAAAAGAAGAATTTCTACCATCCAGAAGGTGGTGGGTATCTGGAACACATTGCCTGAAAGGATGGTAGAGGTAGGATCCATCACAACATTTTCAGTGTTCTCTTGAAGTGCCATGCCTTCATAAGGCTTTAGGGGTGGTGGAGTGATGGGTGTTCTCATGGCGCATTTGCAGTGTCCTACCTCCAGGTCAGGAAGCTGGGCTTAAGTCCTACCTAAGCCAGAGGTGTGTAATGACACATCTAAACAGATTGATTTGTCTACAAAGCTATCGACCAAGTGATGGAAATTGGGATTAGAGTAGGTAGATGCGTAATGACCATTCGTCATCATCATTGGCAGTTCCTCGCAGGCAAAGATGACTCTCTTCCACTCTCAGGCTGACTCTGTAGGTGGCTGTACAGATCGATACAGCAACCACAGTCTCTGGTATATTTGGGGCAGGTGGTAGTCACAGTGGGTGTAGCGTTGGTGTGGAAGCACTTAACTTACACTGCTTTCACCCAGCTTCCACTGTTTTCCCAATGGCAGGTGTCGAGGTGCTCAATACCTTCCCAGATGCTCCTCCTCCACATTTGATGGCCTTGGGCCAGTGATTCCTGGGTGTCTGTGGGAATGTCGCACTTCCCCACTGAGGCCTTGAGGGAATCACTGAAGAACTTCCCCGGTCTATCTGAGGCTTATCTGCTGTTTCAGAGCTGGGAATGTTGCAGCTGCTTGGAGAGTCTCATGTTGGTCATGTGGATGGCATCTCCAGCTCATTGCAATCGATCAAGGGTGGCCAGTGCCTTGACTCTGAGGATGTTGGCCTGGTTGAGGGCACTGGTGATGGTGCATCCTTCTTCCCAAAGGGTTTGCAGAATCCTGCACAGACAGCATTGGTGGTACTGCTCAGTGCCTTCAGATATCTGCTGTAGACAGTCAAGGTCTCAGAGCCATACAGGAAGGCGAGAACAACCACACCTCTATACACCATGATCTTGTTGTTGGATCTGATGTTATTGTTCCCAAACACCCTTTCACTCAGGGAGCTGAAAGCTACACTAGCACACTGGGGGTAATGCTGGAACACTTCATCAATAGCTGCTTTGGCCAACAGGACACTTCCAAGATATTCAGAGATAATGGGAACTGCAGATGCTGGAGAGTCCACGATGACAAAGTTTGGAGCTGGGTGAACCAAAACCAGCCCAGCTCGTCCCCTCCCCCCACTGCATCCCAAAACCAGCCCAGCTTGTCGCCACTTCCCTAACCTGTTCTTCCGCTCACCTATCCCCTCCCCCCCACCTCAAGCCACACCTCCATTTCCTACCTACTAACCTCATCCCACCTCCTTGACCTGTCCGTCCTCCCTGAACTGACCTATCCCCTCCTTACCTCCCCTCTTATACTCTCCTCTTCACCTATCTTCTTTTCTCTCCATCTTCGGTCCGCCTCCCCCTCTCTCCCTATTTATTCCAGAACCCTCACCCCATCCCCCTCTCTGATGAAGGGTCTAGGCCCGAAACGTCAGCTTTTGTGCTCCTGAGATGCTGCTTGGCCTACTGTGTTCATCCAGCTCCACACTTTGCTATCACTTCCAAGATGTTGATGACCAGTATTAATGTGATTGGCCAATGGGCTGAAGGGTCTCTTTCTATAATCTAAAGCTCTATACATTTGTCTAAATTTGACTTAAGTTTACTCCAGTATTTTTAAAAATGCATCATGCAAGTAACAGTGGCCAGATTGGAAATCAAAGGCCCATCTATTGTCATGTAATAAGAAGCTAGACTTAAGATCTTCAGATTTTACCTTATACTTTCTCAGGAGAATAGCTCTGACCTGTCCATCCAGATCATCAGGGTTTGAGAGTCGGTTAGGAGGCTGTGCAGACTTCCATTTAAGAGTACGATAGCAGCGTTATAGAAGCACCTGGATGAATACATGAATAGGAAGGGAATAGAGGGATACAGATGCCGTAAGTGAAGACATGTGGTGCAGCTTGGAGGGTTGAAGGGCATGTTTCTGTGCTGTATCGTTCTTACTCATGTCTTAGCTCCTGAAGTCCTAAACTTCAGAGGTGATAACAGAAGTATCAAGCAGTTTAAGTGTAGAAGTGAATTCCATTGGGTAGAGAAGGGTAGGGAGATGATAATCTGGATGGTCCACTTGATGTTTGTTTATTATATATTTGACTTTGTGGCTTTTACCAAAGTAGCTCAACAAGGTTCAATCAATGGCTCAGGAACATAGTTCAAGCAAATTGCACTGAGTTCTGCTGCTTTTGCAGTAGATTGGGAGGTGACATATCCTCCCTGGGCCTCTCAAATTGCATGACTTCTCACTGAGCTCGCAAACATTTGTAGATCGTTAACCAAAGACAGCAGCAAGTATGTTCCTGCAAAATAGGTTGACTGTTTCTGAGCTATCATGTTTCCATCTTGCCTGCTGTCCTCGTTCTATGAGAAGCAACAAGGGTCCAGGCCTGAAACATCAGCTTTCCTGCTCCTCTGATGCTGCCTGGCCTGCTGTGTCCATCTAGCTCTACACATTGTTATCTCAGATTCTCCAGCATCGGCAGTTCCTACTCTCTCAGGAATCTAATCATGCTTCCCCCATTGTTACAGACCCTCCCGGAATTCATCCATACATACTCACAAGGGACAACAAAGTGTGAAGCTGGATGAACACAGCAGGTCAAGCAGCATCTTAGGAGCAGAAAAGCTGATGTTTCGGGCCTTTATCCTTCATCAGAAATGGTGGAGAGGGAGAGGGTTCTGAAATAAATAGGGAGAAGGGGGAGGCGGTTAAAAGATGGATAAAGGAGAAGATAGGTGGAGAGGAGACAGACAAGTTAAAGAGGCGGGGATGGAGCCAGTAGAGGTGAGTGTCGGTGGGGTTAGGGAGGGGATAGGTCTGTCCAGGGAGGACGGACAGGTCAAGGGGGCGGGATGAGGTTAGTAGGTTAGAAATGGAGGTGCGGCTTGAGGTGAGAGGAGGGGATAGGTGAGAGGAAGAACAGGTTAAAGAGGTAGGGACGAGCTGGATGGTTTTTTTTTAAGGGATTGTGCCTTATCCATTGAAGTTCTGTTGGACAAGAAGTAAAATAAAATAATGAAATTCAATGTATTTCCCAAAGTGATTTATGCCAGTGGGTTTGTTTTTGATGGTGAGTGATATAAATGATCTGAGAATTGTTATTTGCCTGAAACGGCATATTTCTTTACAAATAATCACTTCTAATCCTGGTCAGTCTCATTTTGATGTGATTGCATGCACATCACTTTAAATTGCTGGAAAGTGACATTCAAATTGATTATTTCACTTTCTCACTTGGTCAGTGTTTTAACCCTCAGACTGGTCTCAATTTACACAACATGACATGTACAGCTACACTCACATTGTGTAAATAGATTGACTCAAATATTAAACAAAACGCATCCGTGTATGTTTGAATTCAGCATTAACAAAACTGCAGACACTATTTACCTCGGTAAAACTCTCTGATGAGTTTTGAGAAGATTTGTAGCTCAGGTTGAGGTTCTGGATGTGAGTTTGCTCGATGAGCTGGAAGGTTCGTTTTCAGACTTTTCGTCACTTTTTTTTATTTGAAAAAATATACTTTATTTATAAGATGTACAAAAAAAAAACATATTTATACACCTACCCAGTCATGCAAGCCGCTCCGGGTGACCCAGGGGGTACATACATCAACTAAAGGGAAAAAACAAACAAAGAAGAAAAAAAACAAAGCAAAGAAAATACCCCGGCAGTCGTCACCCCGCACAGTCCCAGTTGGCCCCCTGACCAGTTGGGGAAGGCGCCAGCTGGGCCCAGTTACCAGATAGGGCCCTTTTTTCTATCCTCGACAAGGGGTTTCATACGGTGGTCTTTCCCCACCGCGCCTTGGCGGCGGCTGCCCCAAGCTTTAGCGCGTCCCTCAGCACGTAGTCCTGGACCTTGGAGTGCGCCAGTCTGCAACACTCGGTCGGGGTCAGTTCTTTCAGCTGGCAGACCAGCAAGTTGCGGGCAGACCAAAGAGCGTCCTTCACCGCATTGATGGTCCTCCAGGCGCTGTTGATGTTGGTCTCGGTGTGCATCCCAGGAAACAGCCCGTAGAGCAAGGAGTCCCGCGTCACGGAGCTGCTCGGGACGAACCTCGACAAATACCACTGCATCCCCCTCCAGACATCCTGCGCATAGGCACACTCCAGAAGGAGGTGATCGACAGTCTCATCCCCCCCACAGCCGCCTCGAGGGCAGCGTGCAATGGCGCAGAGATTCCGGGCATGCATAAAGGATCTCACTGGCAGAGCCCCTCTCACCGCCAGCCAAGCAATGTCCTTGTGCTTGTTTGAAAGTTCTGACGATGAGGCATTCTGCCAAATGACTTTGGCAGTCTGCGTGGGGAACCACACGACGGGATCCACCCTCTCCTTTTCCCGAAGGGTCTCGAGGATACTATGTGCTGACCACTGCCTGACAGCCTTGTGGTCAAAGGTGTTTCCTTTCAAAAATTTCTCCACGAAGGACAGGTGGTACGGAACGGTCCAACTACTTGGAGCGTTCCATGGCAACGAGGCCAGGCCCATCCTTCGCAACACCAGGGACAGGTAGAACCTCAGTAAGTAGTGACACATGGTGTTTGCGTACTGAGGATCTACGCACGGCTTGATGCAGCCGCACACAAAGGTAGCCGTCAGGGCGAGGGTGGCGTTCGGTACGCCCTTTCCCCCATTTTCCAGGTCTTTGTACATGGTGTCCCTGTGGACCCGGTCCATCCTCGACCCCCAAATGAAGTGGAAGATGGCCTGGGTGACTGCAGCGGCGCAGGTCCAGGGAATAGGCCAGGCCTGCGGCACATACAACAGTACCGAAAGCCCCTCGCACCTGACAACCAGGTTCTTACCCACGATGGAGAGGGACCGGAGTGTCCACCTGCCCAGCTTCTGCTTCAGTTTGGTGATACGCTCCACCCAAGTCTTAGTGCACGCCCCAGCTCCACCATACCAAACACCCAGCACTTTCAGGTAGTCTGTCCTGACGGTGAAGGGGATGCAGGAGCGGTCGTCCCAGTTCCCGAAGAACATGACCTCACTCTTACCCCTACTGACTTTGGCACCCGAGGCCAGTTCAAACTGGCTGCAGATGTCCAATAGTCAACTCACTGACTGACGATCGGTGCAGAAGACAGCGACATCGTCCATGTACAGGGAGGTTTGACCTGTAGGCCTCCGCGGCCTGGGATAGTCACACCCTTCAGGCTCACGTCCTTCCTGATGGATGCGGCAAAGGGCTCCACACAGCACACGAACAAGGCAGGAGGGAGCGGGCAGCCCTGCCTGACTTCAGATCTAACAGGAAAACTGTCTGATTCCTACCCATTGATCGAGACTGCGCTAACGATGTTGGCGTAGAGCAGCCGGATCCAATTGCGGATGCCCTCCCTGAACCCCAATTTGGAGAGGACGTCCCTCATGTAAGCATGAGAAACCCTGCCGAAGGCCTTCTCCTGGTCCAGGCTGACGAGGCAGGTGTCCACCTGCCTGTCCTGTACGTAGGCGATCGTATCCCTGATGAGCGCGAGGCTCTCAGCGATCTTCCTGCCCGGCACAGCACAGGTTTGGTCAGGATGAATCACCGACTCCAGGACAGACCTGACCCCGTTGGCTATGACCTTGGCCAGGATTTTGTAGTCCACGTTCAATAGTGAAATGGGACGCCAATTCTTAATTTCTTCCCTCTCCCCCTTCCTCTTGCAAATGAGGGTGATGATGCCCTTCCTCATGGACTTGCACATTTCCCCTGCCCAAAGCGCACTATCGTACACCTCCAGCAGGTCCTGGCCAACCAGGTCCCACAGTGCGGAATACAGTTCGACCGGTAAGTCGTCGCTCCCGGGAGTCCTATTCCTCTCCAAGGACATAAGGGCTCTGGTCAGTTCGTCCAGGGATATCGGCTGGTCCAGCCACTTCCTCGTGTCGTCGTCTAAGACCTCCGTGATAGACGACAGGAACGACTCGGAGGCCTTGCTGTCTGTGGGCTTCGTGTTGTACAGTCCTGCATAGAAGGATCTGCTGATCCTCAAAATGTCGGACCGAGACGACGTCACCGAGCCGTCGTCCTCCTTCTGCCGGCTAAGCACAGAGCTCTCTTTGCGCACCTTCTGAAAGAAGAAGCGTGAGCACGTCTCGTCCTGCTCCACAGAGCGGACCCTGGACCGGAAGATTATCCTGGATACCTCCGCGGTGAAGAGCGAGGCTTGCTGGCCCCTCACCTCGCGAAGGTCCTCCGTGACATCGACCCCCAGCAACTGCAGAAGGAGCAGGTTCTGCACACTTTTCTGGAGTCGCAACAGCTTTCCCCGCCTCTCTCTCACCTTCCGAACACCCTTGAGGACAAAGAACCTCTTGATGTTCTCCTTCACGGTCTCCCACCAGTCGCTCGGAGACTCAAAGAGGGGTTTCAATGTTCTCCAACCGGCGTACTCCCTCTTAAGCTCCTCGACGTTCTCTGGGGTCAACAGAGTCGTGTTGAGCTTTCACGTCCCCTTGCCGGCCGGCTGGTCGTCCTGTAAGTGACAGTCAGCCAGCAGGAGGCAGTGGTCAGAGAAGAACACCGGGTCGACGCCGGTGGACCTGACCGAGAACACCCGTGACACAAACAGGAAGTCTATCCTTGAGCGAATAGACCCGTCTGGCCGCGACCAGGTGTACCTCCGCTGTGCTTCGTCTGCAGGGGTGCTGAAGACGTCGAGCAGCTTGGCGTCCTTCACCGCGCCCATCAGGAATCTGGATGTGATTTCCACGTGACTGCCCCCACCCGCTGTCCCCACGCCGGATCTTCCATCTGCATCGATGATGCAGTTGACGTCTCCGCCTAGGATGACCAGCCTGGACGTAGCCAGCAGGGGTGGAAGCTGCTGCAGGATGGCCAACCGCTCACTCCGTACCGCTGGGGTGTACACGTTGATCAGCCTCAGGGGAGCGTTCCTGTAGGTGATGTCAGCCACTAGGAGGCGCCCCCCCCACCACCTCCTGAACTTGAGAGATGGTGACGTCGCGCCCCCGAAGCAGAATAGCCAGGCCCGAGGAGCGACAGTCGTTACGCCCCAACCAGATCGAAGGCCCATAGGTCCAGGCGCCGGACCATTTCCTGTACCTGCCGAGGTGCAGTATCCCGCACTCCTGCAGAAACAGGAGGTCCGCCTTGACGGTGGTCAGGTAGGCCAACGTGGACACACATCTTGCGGTGGACTTGACACTGCGCACATTAATGCTCGCAACTCGTACCCCCATTGTGGGCAGTGACCGCAGTACCCTCCCCAAGTCCAAGGTCCAGCCCCTCCATCTGTCCCTTCATGCCCATTGCCCGGGCTAACTGCTGGTCTCTCTCCAGGCTCAGGAAACCGTCCGTGCTGCCTTCCGGGTGGCATCCCCCCGTCGGGGGTGCGGAGGCAGGAGGGTCCGGCTCTGGGTCAGGCTGGGGACACGCTGTTTCCTCCTTCCCGCCTGGAATTTCCGCGGGGCCCTCCAATGCCCCAGCGGCACGTGACTGGGTGTCGGATGGAGCCTTAGGACACCTCCCATCACCTGGAAGCGTGGTGCTGCTTTCCTTCTCCCTGGAGATCTTTAAATTCTGCTTCAGGCGGGCCCTCGCCGAATCCCCCTCGTCAGAGGAGCTCTTATAGCCCCCCTGTAGCTGCCTCTTCCCGCCTGATGGTTGCGGTTCCTGGGCCCGCCGACACGCCTTCATCCTCCCTTTCCGGACCGTCGTCCACTCCCCTGGGTCGCCTGTCGTCGCCTCCATCAACTCCGGGTTGTCGGCGGAGAGCGGAGCCTGGAGGGGCACTTTGCTGGCCTCGGGCCCATCCTGCGGGGCTGGGCCCTCCTGCACGACCTGGTCCTCCTGTACATTAGTGGGGTCCTTGCTAGGCCCTGGTACCTTCCTTTCCTCCGGGGGGGCTGGCCCCCCATTGCCCCTGCTGGCGACCTGGGCGTAGGTGGTCCCCCGCTGCGGGCATGCCCTATAGAGGTGGCCCGCTTCCCCGCAAAGGTTGCAGCTTCTCTCTCGTGTGCAATCCTTTGCAAGGTGTCCCTCCTCCCTGCAGTTCCTGCAGATGGTGGCTTTGCAGTCGGCCGCCACGTGACCTGACCTACCACAGGCATGGCAGACTTTAGGTTGCCCTGCATAGGTCAGGTAGCCCCTGCTCCCGCCGATCGTGAAGCTGGACGGTGGGTGTATGACGTTCCCGTCCGCGCCCATTCTCAGCATCACCTTGACCTGCCTCTCACTGGTCCAGATGCCAAAGGGGTCCATGATGTCAGTTAGGTCCCCTTCCACCTTCACATACCTTCCAAGGAAGGTCAGGACATCAACTGCTGGCACATGCGGATTGTACATGTGTACAGTCACCATACGGCTCCTCTGCGCTGGCATCTCAAACAGTGGGACAGCGGTCAATACAGAGAGGGGGCCCTCACCTCCTTTCTCCTTGAAAACCTCCAGGAAGCGCTCGCAAAGCTTGGCACTCCTGAAGGTCACATCGTAAAAACCTCCTCCAGGGAAATCCTGCAGGCAGTAAATGTCCGCAGCAGCGAACCCGCAACAGTCCAACAGGATACTCTTCACGAAGAAGGCGCGGTCCACAGGTGCACCTTCATCCACCTTCTTTACAGAAACACGGAAGGTGTTCCGGACCCCCTGATCAGGGGCACGAGCACTTGCCGCAGCCATCGTTGCAGGTTGGCTGCTCCCCTGAACCAGCGTTAGGCCGAAGCCAGCATTAAGATCCACTGGTTGCAAGGGTGCACAGCCAACCCGACGTCTTCCTTCCACCTCCAAGACAGCACCCTCCTCCTCTTGGTCCACAAGAGAGTGGGTCTTTATTTTGTTCCAGATGTAAGTTGGTTCACTGAGCTTGAAGGTTTGTTCCCAGACGTTTCGTCACCATTCTAGGTAACATCAACAGTGAGCCTCTGACGAAGCACTGGTGTTATGTCCCTCTTTCTATTTATCTGTTTAGGTTTCCTTGGGGTGGTGATGTCATTTCCTGCATTGGTGATGTCAATTCCTGTTCTTTTTCTCAGAGGATGGTAGATTGGCTCGAAATCAATGTGTTTGTTGATGGATTTCCGGTTGGAATGCCATGCTTCTAGGAATTCTCATGCGTGTCTCTGTTTGGCTTGTCCTAGGATGGATGTGTTGTCCCAATCAAAGTGGTGTCCTTCCTCATCTGTGTGTAAGGATACGAGTGATAGTGGGTCATGTCGTTTTGTGGCTAGTTGATGTTCATGTATCCTGGTGGCTAGCTTTCTGCCTGTTTGTCCAATAAGTGTTTGTCATAGTTCTTGCAACGTATTTTGTAGATGACGTTCTTTTGCTTGTTGTCTGTAAAGGGTCTTTTAAGTTCATTAGCTGCTGTTTTAGTGTGTTGGTGGGTTTGTGGGCTGCTGTGATGCCAAGAGGTCCGAGTAGTCTGGCAGTCATTTCGGAAATGTCTTTGATGTAGGGGAGAGTGGTTATGGTTTCTGGGCCCGTTTTGTCTGTTTGTTTGGGTTTGTTGCTGAGGAATCGGCGGACTGTGTTCATAGGGTACCCATTCTTTTTGAATACGCTGTATAGGTGATTTTCCTCTGCTCTGCGTAGTTCCTCTGTGCTGCAGTGTGTGGTGGCTCGTTGGAATAATGTTCTAATGCAGCTTCGTTTGTGGGTGTTGGGATGGTTGCTCCTGTAGTTCAGTATTTGGTCCGTATGTGTTGTTTTCCTGTAGACGCTGGTTTGAAGTTCCCCATTGGCTGTTCGCTCTCCTGTGACATCTAGGAATGGCAGTTTGGTGTTGTTTTCCTCCTCTTTTGTGAATGTTATGCCAGTAAAGGGTATTATTGATGGTCTTGAAGGTTTCCTCTAATTTGTTTTGTTTAGTGATGACAAAGGTGTCATCCACGTAGCGGATCCAAAGTTTGGGTTGGATGATTGGCAGAGCTGTTTGTTCGAGTCTCTGCATTACTGCCTCTGCTAAGAACCCTGATATCGGAGATCCCATGGGTGTACCGTTGGTTTGTCTGTAGGTTTTGTTATTGAAAGTGAAGTGGGTGGTGAGGCATAGGTCCACTAGCTTGATGATGTTGTCCTTGCTGAGGAGGTTGGTGATGTCTGGTGTATGTGTCTTCTGTTCTTCTAATAGTGTCGTCAGTGTTTCTTTGGCCAGGTTGATGTTGATGGATGTGAACAGGGCTGTTACGTCAAAGGAGACCATTATTTCATCCCCTTCTACCTTGGTATCTTTGATGGTGTTCAGGAATTCTGGGGTGGAGCGAATGGAGTGGCGGGAGTCTTCTACTAGGAACACCAACACCCAACCATCCCAACACCCACAAGCGAAGCTGCATTAGAACATTGTTCCAACGAGCCACCACACACTGCAGCACAGAGGAACAGCGCAGAGCTGAAGAAAATCACCTACACAGCGTATTCAAAAAGAACGGGTATCCAATGAACACAGTCCGCCGATTTCTCAGCAACAAACCCAAACAAACAGACAAAACGGGCCCAGAAACCATAACCACGCTCCCCTACATCAAAGACATTTCCAAAATGACTGCCAGAATACTCGGACCTCTTGGCATCACAGCAGCCCACAAACCCACCAACACACTAAAACAGCAGCTAATGAACTTAAAAGACCCGATACAGACAACAAGCAAAACGAACGTCATTTACAAAATAACTTGCAAGAACTTTGCATCCTCGCTCTCCACTGGAGTCGTACCTGAGGACTGGAGAGAGGCAAATGTAATTCCTCTCTTCAAGAAAGGAAATAGGGAAATCCCCGGCAATTATAGACCGGTAAGTCTCTCGTCTGTCGTCTGCAAGGTGTTAGAAAGGATTCTGAGGGATAAGATTTATGACCATCTGGAAGAGCATGGCTTGATCAAATACAGTCAACACGGCTTTGTGAGGGGTAGGTCATGCCTTACAAACCTTATCGAGTTTTTTGAGGATGTGACTAGTAAGGTTGATGAGGGTCAAGCTGTGGATGTGGTGTATATGGACTTCAGTAAGGCATTTGATAAGGTTCCGCATGGAAGGCTCATTCAGAAGGTCAGGAGGAATGGGATACAGGGGAACTTAGCTGCTTGGATACAGAATTGGCTGGCCAACAGAAGACAGCGAGTGGTAGTAGAAGGAAAATATTCTGCCTGGAAGTCAGTGGTGAGTGGGGTTCCACAGGGCTCTGTCCTTGGGCCTCTACTGTTTGTAATTTTTATTAATGACTTGGACGAGGGAATTGAAGGATGGGTCAGCAAGTTTGCAGACGACACAAAGGTCGGAGGTGTCGTTGACAGTGTAGAGGGCTGTTGTAGGCTGCAGCGGGACATTGACAGGATGCAGAGATGGGCTGAGAGGTGGCAGATGGAGTTCAACCTGGATAAATGCGAGGTGATGCATTTTGGAAGGTCGAATTTGAAAACTGAGTACAGGATTAAGGATAGGATTCTTGGCAGCGTGGAGGAACAGAGGGATCTTGGTGTGCAGATACATAGATCCCTTAAAATGGCCACCCAAGTGGACAGGGTTGTTAAGAAAGCATATGGTGTTTTGGCTTTCATTAACAGGGGGATTGAGTTTAAGAGTCGTGAGATCTTGTTGCAGCTCTATAAAACTTTGGTTAGACCGCACTTGGAATACTGCGTCCAGTTCTGGGCGCCCTATTATAGGAAAGATGTGGATGCTTTGGAGAGGGTTCAGAGGAGGTTTACCAGGATGCTGCCTGGACTGGAGGGCTTATCTTATGAAGAGAGGTTGACTGAGCTCGGTCTCTTTTCATTGGAGAAAAGGAGGAGGAGAGGTGACCTAATTGAGGTATACAAGATAATGAGAGGCATAGATAGAGTCGATAGCCAGAGACTATTTCCCAGGGCAGAAATGGCTAGCACGAGGGGTCATAGTTTTAAGCTGGTTGGTGGAAAGTATAGAGGGGATGTCAGAGGCAGGTTCTTTACGCAGAGAGTTGTGAGAGCATGGAATGCGTTGCCAGCAGCAGTTGTGGAAGCAAGGTCATTGGGGTCATTTAAGAGACTGCTGGACATGCATATGGTCACAGAAATTTGAGGGTGCATCCATGAGGATCAATGGTCGGCACAACATTGTGGGCTGAAGGGCCTGTTCTGTGCTGTACTGTTCTATGTTCTATGTTCTATGTTCTAACCATGACAAACACTTTGGACAAACTGGCAGAAAGCTAGCCACCAGGATACATGAACATCAACTAGCCACAAAATGACATGACCCACTATCACTCGTATCCTTACATACAGATGAGGAAGGACACCACTTTGATTGGGACAACACATCCATCCTAGGACAAGCCAAACAGAGACACGCACGAGAATTCCTAGAAGCATGGCATTCCAACCGGAAATCCATCAACAAACACATTGATTTCGAGCCAATCTACCATCCTCTGAGAAAAAAAACAGGAATTGACATCACCAATGCAGGAAATGGCATCAGCACACCAAGGAAACCTAAACAGATAAATAGAAAGCGGGACATAACACCAGTGCTTCGTCGGAGGCTCACTGATGATGTTACCTAGAATGGTGACAAAACATTGGGGAACAAACCTTCAAGCTCAGTGAACCAGCTTACATCTGGAACAAAATAAAGACCCACTCTCTTGTGGACCGAGAGGAGGAGAGCGCTGTGTTGGAGGTTAAAGGAGGATGTCAAGTTGGCTGTGCACCCTTGCAACCAGTGGATCTTAATGCTGGCTTCAGCCTAACGCTGGTTCAGGGGAGCAGCCAACCTGCAACGATGGCTGCGGCAAGTGCTCGTGCCCCAGGTCAGGGGGTCTGGAACACCATCCGTGTTTCCGTGAAGAAGGTGGATGAAGGTGCACCTGTGGACCACACTTTCTTCGTGAAGAGTATCCTGTTGGACTGTTGTGGGTTCGCTGCTGCGGACATTTACTGCCTGCAGGATTTCCCCGGAGGAGGTTTTTACGATGTAACCTTCAGGAGTGCCAAGCTTTGCGAGCGCTTCCTGAAGGTTTTCAAGGAGAAAGGAGGTGAGGGCCCCCTCTCTGTCTTGACCGCTGTCCCGCTGTTTGTGATGCCAGCACAGAGGAGCCGTATGGTGACTGTACATATGTACAACACGCATGTGCCAGCAGTTGATGTCCTGACCTTCCTCGGAAGGTACGTGAAGGTGGAAGGGGACCTAACTGACATCGTGGACCCCTTTGGCATCTGGACGAGTAAGAGGCAGGTCAAGGTGACGCTGAGGATGGACGCGGACGGGAATGTCGTACACCCACCGTCCAGCTTCGCGATCGGCGGGAGCAGGGGCTACCTGACCTATGCAGGGCAACCTAAAGTCTGCCATGCCTGTGGTAGGTCAGGTCACGTGGCGGCCGACTGCAAAGACACCATCTGCAGGAACTGCAGGGAGGAGGGACACCTTGCAAAGGATTGCCCACAAGAGAAAAGCTGCAACCTTTGCAGAGAAGCGGTCCACCTCTATAGGGCATGCCCGCAGCGGGGCACCACCTACGCCCAGGTCGCCAGCAGCGGCAGTGCGGGGCCAGCCCCCGCCGGAGGAGAGGAAGGCACCAGGGCCCAGCAAGGACCCCACTAATGTGCAGGAGGACCAGGCCGTGCAGGAGGGCCCAGCCCCGCAGGATGGGCCCGAGGCCAGCAAAGCGCCCCTCCAGGCTACGATCCCCCCCGACAACCCGGAGTCGATGGAGGCGGCGACAGGCGACCCAGGGGAGTCGACAACAGTCCGGAAAGCGAGGAGGAAGGTGCATCGACGGGCCCAGGAACCGTAACCATCAGGCGGGAAGAGGCAGCTACAGGGGCGCTATAAGAGCTCCTCTGACGAGGAGGATTCGGAGAGGTCCCACCCGAGCAGAAGTTGAAGATCTCGAGGGGGAAGGAAAGCAGCACCCTGCTTCCAGGTGACGGGAGGCATCCTGAGGCTCCATCCGACACCCAGTCAAGTGCCGCTGGAGCACTGGAGGGCCCCGCGGAACTTCCAGGCGGGAAGGAGGAAACAGCACGTCCCCAGCCTGACCCGGAGCCGGACCCTCCTGCCTCCGCACCCCCGACGGGGGGATGCCACCCGGAAGGCAGCACGGACGGTTTCCTGAGCCCGGAGAGCGTCCAGCAGTTAGCCCGGGCAATGGGCATGAAGGGACAGATGGAGGGGCTGGACCTTGGACTTGGGGAGGGTACTGCGGTCACTGCCCACAATGGGGGGTACGAGTTGCGAGCATTAATGTGCGCAGCGTCAAGTCCACCGCAAGATGTGTGTCCACGTTGGCCTACCTGACCACCATCAAGGCGGACCTCCTGTTTCTGCAGGAGTGCGGGATACTGCACCTCAGCAGGTACGGGAAATGGTCTGGCGCCTGGACCTGTGGCCTTCGATCTGGTCGGGGCGTAACGACTGTCGATCCTCGGGCCTGGCTATTCTGCTGCGGGGTCGCAACTTCACCATCTCTCGAGTTCAGGAGATGGTGGGGGGGCGCCTCCTAGTGGCTGACATCACCTATAGGAATGCTCCCCTGAGGCTGAAAACGTGTACGCCCCAGTGGTACAGAGTGAGCGGTTGGCCGTCCTGCAGCGGCTTCCACCCCTGCTGGCTACGTCCAGGCCAGTCATCCTAGGCGGAGACTTCAACTGCATCATCGATGCAGATGGAAGATCCGGCGTGGGGACAGCGGGTGGGGGGAGTCAACTGGACATCACGTCCAGATTCCTGATGGGCACGGTGAAGGACGCCAAGTTGCTCGACGTCTTCAGCACCCCTGCAGACGGAGCGCAGCAGAGGTACACCTGGTCGCGGCCAGACGGGTCTATCCGCCCAAGGATAGACTTCCTGTTTGTGTCACGGACGTTCTCGGTCAAGTCCACCGGCGTCGACCCGGTGTTCTTCTCTGACCACTGCCTCCTGCTGGCTGACTGTCACTTACAGGACGACCAGTCGGCCGGCAAGGGGACGTGAAAGCTCAACACGACTCTGTTGACCCCAGAGAACGTCGAGGAGCTTAAGAGGGAGTACGCCGGTTGGAGAACCGTGAAACCCCTCTTTGAGTCTCCAGGCGACTGGTGGGAGACCGTGAAGGAGAACATCAAGAGGTTCTTTGTCCTCAAGGGTGTTCAGAAGGCAAGAGAGAGGCGGGGAAAGCCGTTGCGACTCCAGAAAAGGGTGCAGAACCTGCTCCTTCTGCAGTTGATGGGGGTCGATGTCACGGAGGACCTCCGCGAGGTGAGGGGCCAGCAAGCCTCGCTCTTCGCTGCGGAGGCCTCCTGGATAATCTTCCGGTCCAGGGTCCGCTCCGTGGAGCAAAACGAGACGTGCTCGCATTTCTTCTTTCAGAAGGTGCACAAAGAGAGCTCTGTGCTTAGCCTGCTGAAGGAGGACGACGGCTCGGTGACGTCGCCTCGGCCTGACATTTTGAGGATCAGCAGATCCTTCTCTGCCGGACTGTACAACACGAAGCCCACAGACAGCACGGCCCCCGAGTCGTTCCTGTCGTCTATCACGGAGGTCTTAGACGACGGCACGAGTGAGTGGCTGGACCAGCCGAAATCCCTGGACGAGCTGACCAGAGCCGTCAAGTCCTTTGAGAGGAATAGGACTCCCGGAAGCGACGCCTTACCGGTCGAGCTGTATTCCGCTCTGTGGGACCTGGTCGACCAGAACCTGCTGGAGGTGTACGATAGTGCGCTTCGGGCAGGGGAAATGTGCAAGTCCATGAGGAAGGGCATCATCACCCTCATTTACAAGAGGAAGGGGGAGAGGGAAGAAATTAAGAATTGGCACCCCATTTCACTATTGAACGTGGACTACAAAATCCTGGCCAATGTCTTAGCCAACGGGGTCAGGTCTGTCCTGGAGTCAGTGATTCACCCTGACCAAACCTGTGCTGTGCCGGGCAGGAAGATCGCTGAGAGCCTCGCACTCATCAGGGATACGATCGCCTACGTACAGGACAGGCGGGTGGACACCTGCCTCGTCAGCCTGGACCAGGAGAAGGCCTTCGACAGGGTCTCTCATGCTTACATGAGGGATGTCCTCTCCAAATTGGGGTTCAGGGAGGGCATCCGCAATTGGATCCAGCTGCTCTACACCAACATCATTAGCACAGTCTCGATCAATGGGTGGGAATCGGACAGTTTTCCCGTCAGATCTGGAGTCAGGCAGGGCTGCCCGCTCCCTCCTGCCTTGTTCGTGTGCTGTGTGGAGCCCTTCGCCACATCCATCAGGAAGGACGTGAGCCTGAAGGGCATGACTATCCCAGGCAGCGGAGGCCTTCAGGTCAAGACCTCCCTGTCCATGGACGATGTCGCCGTCTTCTGCACTGATCGTTGGTCGGTGAGTAGACTATTGGACATCTGCGGTCAGTTTGAACTGGCCTCGGGTGCCAAAGTCAATAGGGGTAAGAGCGCGGTCATGTTCTTCGGGAACTGGGACGACCGCTCCTTCATCCCCTTCACCGTCAGGACGGACTACCTGAAGGTGCTGGGTGTTTGATTTGGTGGAGCTGGGGCATGCACTAAGACTTGGGAGGAGCGTATCACCAAATTGAAGCAGAAGCTGGGCAGGTGGACGCTCCGGTCCCTCTCCATCGCGGGTAAGAGCCTGGTTGTCAGGTGCGAGGGGCTTTTGGTACTGTTGTATGTGGCGCAGGCCTGGCCTATTCCCTGGACCTGCGCTGCTGCAGTCACCCAGGCCATCTTCCACTTCATTTGGGGGTCGAGGATGGACCGGGTCCGCAGGGACACCATGTACAAAGACCTGGAAAATGGGGGAAAGGGCGTACCGAACGCCACCCTCGCCCTGACGGCTACCTTTGTGTGCGGCTGCATCAAGCTGTGTGCAGATCCTCAGTACGCAAACACCAAGTGTCACTACTTACTGAGGTTCTACCTGTCCCCGGTGTTGCGAAGGATGGGCCTGGCCTCGTTGCCGCGGAACGCTCCGAGTAGTTGGACCGTTCCGTACCACCTGTCCTTCGTGGAGAAATTTTTGAAAGGAAACACCTTTGACCACAAGGCTGTCAGGCAGTGGTCAGCACGTAGTATCCTCGGGACCCTTCGGGAAAAGGAGAGGGTGGATCCCGTCGTGTGGTTCCCCACGCAGACTGCCAAAGTCGTTTGGCAGAATGCCTCATCGTCAGAACTTTCAAACAAGCACAAGGATATTGCTTGGCTGGCAGTGAGAGGGGCTCTGCCAGTGAGATCCTTTATGCATGCCCGGAATCTCTGCACCACCGCACGCTGCCCTCGCAGTGGCTGCGGCGGGGACGAGACTGTTGATCACCTCCTTCTGGAGTGTGCCTATGCGCAGGCGGTCTGGAGGGGGATGCAGTGGTCTTTGTCGAGGTTCGTCCCGAGCAGCTCCGTGACGCAGGACTCCGTGCTCTACGGGCTGTTTCCGGGGACGCATACCGAGACCAACATCAACTGCGCCTGGAGGACCATCAATGCGGAGAAAGACGCTCTTTGGTCTGCCCGCAACTTGTTGGTCTGCCAGCTGAAAGAACTGACCCCGACCGAGTGTTGCAGACTGGCGCACTCCAAGGTCCAGGACTACGTGCTGAGGGACGCGCTAAAGCTTGGGGCAGCCGCCGCCAAGGCGCGGTGGGGAAAGACCACCGTATGAAACCCCTTGTCGAGAATAGAAAAAAGGGCCCTATCTGGTAACTGGGCCCAGCTGGCGCCTTCCCCAACTGGGACTGCGCAGGGTGACGACTGCCAGGGTGGTTTCTTTGCTTTGTTTTTTTTTCTCTGTTTTGTTTTTCCTTTAGTTGGTGTACATACCCCCTGGGTAACCCGGAGTGGCTTGCATGACTGGGTAGGTGTATAAATGTTTTATTTTTTGTACATTCTATGAATAAAGTATATTTTTTCAAATAAAAAAAAGGCGACGAAAAGTCTGAAAACGAACCTTCCAGCTCAGCGAGCAAACTCACATCCAGAACACTCTCTAATTTCTATGCTCATTCTTCCATTCACGTTGCCACTTAATTTTATTTTATCCCTTAAATCAACATCTCTCTTTATCTGGAGAACAGCAATATTATGGCTATCTCACTGGGCTAGAATTTCAGAGGGCCTGATCAACACTCTAGGGACATGAGTTCAAACCACGTTGCAGTGGCTGGGATGATTTAAATTCAATTAATTAATCCATCTGGAACAAAAAAGAAAGGTTTATTAATGATGATTATGTGACTACTGTATTGTCATTAAAACCAAAGTATTTCAGATAAAGACATGTGCTGTTCTTACATGTTCAGGTCTACAAATTTCAGACTTATCCAGCGCAGTTGATGCTTAACTGCCCGATGAATTGGCTTAGCAAATTGCAGCTAAGTAAAATAGAAAAGTTTGTTTTGGAACTTGGAACAGGCTTAAATCATTCAGCCTTTTGAACCTGTTCTGCCATGTAATGAGATCATGGATGACCTAATTACATGTCTACATTTGGCCCATGTCTTTTAATACCTTTGCTTAACAAAAAATAGCTACCTCAGATTTAAAACCAAATGTACAAGCAATGATTGATTCGGGTATTAAAAATTATGAGGGCACAACCTGCATTGTTGATTCTGAAGATGTTCTCTTTACTAATGTCTGGGGATGTGCCAAAATTCGAAGAATGATCTCATAAATTAGGCCGAGGAAGCATCCTATGTTCAGAACAGCTCTTTAGGTGTTCCTCAGACCTGTGCCTGAGGATGAACCATTTTCAGCAGCTTCATCAATGACATCAATCAATCATCATCCCTTTATCAGAAGGTCAAAACTGGGGAGGTTTGCTGATACTTTCACATCAGTTTTTCAATTCCATTTATAACTCCTCAGATACCAGGGGAAAACCTGTTCAACATGTCAGTGTCACTCGATAAGCATCAAATAAAATTCACATTGATCATCAAATAAAATTCACATTGGGCATCTTCAACAAGTGAAAATTTATCTAACTCTCTTTGATATTCAAGGACCATAATCCTTCAGTGTCAATAGCCTGGGGTTAACATTAACAAATTAAATGGGCTGAGCACAGAATTATTGTGATGACCAAGTAAAACTGGTATGGAAACTGGAATTCTGTGGTAAAATGAAGGTAAAGTCGCTCTCTTCCCAGATGACTGCTCTCTCATTAGAGAGATGAATTCTGATGGTTTAACCTGAGGGTCGCCACACCTCAGGTGAGGGGAGAGGTTAAGAAGGACAGTCCTTCATGGTGACCTCAGCTAGTATGTGAACTGAACCCATACCATCGGTACTACTTTGCATTGCAAATGAGTCATCCAGCCAACTGAGCTAACCAACTCACCAAGCCGCTCTCTTCCAAAACCTCAAAGCGTGCTGACCATCTGCAAGTAGTGTGTTGAAATACCTTTCATGTTCCTGGATGATTGCAACTCCAATAAAATTCAAGATGTTCAACACTATTTAAAGATAATAAAACAGCCCCCTTGATCAGCAGCTTATTCACAATTTTTTAATATTAATTCTCTCTAAAATCATTGGACTGTGTACGATCTAGAATATAAAGTGTGAAGCTGGATGAACACAGCAGGCCAAGCAGCATCTCAGGAGCACAAAAGCTGACGTTTCGGGCCTAGACTCTTCATCAGAGAGGGGGATGGGGAGAGGGTTCTGGAATAAATAGGGAGAGAGGGGGAGGCGGACCGAAGATGGAAAGAAAAGAAGATAGGTGGAGAGGAGAGTATAGGTGGGGAGGTAGGGAGGGGATAGTTCAGTCCAGGGAAGACGGACAGGTCAAGGAGGTGGGATGAGGCTAGTAGGTAGGAAATGGAGGTGCGGCTTGAGGTGGGGGGGAGGGATGGGTGAGAGGAAGAACAGGTTAGGGAGGCGGAGACAGGCTGGCTGGTTTTGGGATGCAGTGGGGGAGGGGACGAACTGGGCTAGTTTTGGGATGCGGTGGGGGAAGGGGAGATTTTGAAGTTGGTGAAGTCCACATTGATACCATTGGGCAGCAGGGTTCCCAACCAACTTCCCTGGACTGACCTATCCCCTCCCCACCTATACTCTCCTCTCTACCTATCTTCTTTTCTCTCCATCTTTGGTCCGCCTCCCCCTCTCTCCCTATTTATTTCAGAACCCTCACCCCATCCCCCTCTCTGATGAAGGGTCTAGGCCCGAAACATCAGCTTTTGTGCTCCTGAGATGCTGCTTGGCCTGCTGTGTTTATCCAGCTCCACGCTTTGTTATCTTGGATTCTCCAGCATCTGCAGTTCCCATTATCTCTAGAATATGTTTTTTTTTTCAAAATTCATTCACGAGATGTGGGCATCATTGGTTGAGGCAGCATTTATTAACAATGCCTTGTTGGCCTTGAAGAGGTGATGATGAGTTGCTGGCTTGAACCGCTGCACTATAGACGGAACCACAATGCCATTAGGGAGGGAATTCCAATATTTTGACCCAACGATATTGAAGGATTGACAATGCATTTCCATGTCAGGATAGCATTGTCTTGGAGAGGAACTTGCAATAGGTAGGTCCCATGCATTTACTACCATTGTCCTTTGAGATGGAAATGATTGTGGGTTTGGAAGGTGTTGTCTGAGGATCTTGGGTGAATTTCTGCAGTGCATCTTGTAGATAGTACACACTGCCCCTACCGAGCATTAATGATTAAGGGAATTAGTGTCAATCAAGCGGGTTGCTTTGACCTGGGCTGTGTCAAGCTCCTTGAGTGTTGTTGGATCTGCACCCATCCAGGCAAGTGGGGAGCATTCCATCTCACTCCTGACTTGTTTGTTATAGTTTGCGGATAGGCTTTTGGGGAGTCAGGAAGCAAACTATCAGCCGAAGGATTTTAGTACCTCATCAGGACACCATCAACAGCACCTATGAAACCAGCCTGGTAACCAACAAAATTAACCCTGAGCCAATTGTTTCTATTTGCTCAATCAACAGCAATATGGTGTTCAGTGATTGGTGTCCTGATGCTCTGCATCTCGTCCAGACGTTTCAAATCTGGTTGATGCTGCACCTTAGATCAATGATTTCTTTTTTTTGAATTTGCCCCCTTCCAGATTGAATTTGGCATAATGTCTTTCACAGGTTCATTTTCTGACTCTTGTCCCTTGCTTTTCTTTATATTCATTCACAGGATGAGGGCATCACTGGTTTGACCACCATTTATTGCCTATCCCTGAAGGCAGTGAAGAGTCACCCATATTGCCGTGGGTCTGGAGTCACATGTTGACCAGACCAAGTAAGGATGGAAGCTTCCTTCCCTCAAGGACATTCATTAACTAGATGGGTTTTTCCCAATAATCAAGAATCATTCCATGGGTATCATCATCTGACTCTTAATTCCAGACTTCTATTGAATTCAAATTCCAACATCTACCTGGTAGGATTTAAAGCCAGGTCAGCAGGACGTCACCAATCGTAACAATCCAACAAGACATCACTTGGCCATTGCCTCGCCTAGTGAGAGAGTTATGAGTGCTCCTGGGCTGCTGACTCCTCAGGTGATCAAGTTGTGACAAATGCCTGAACTAAATTACCTAAATGAAGGATTAGTGCATGGTTTCTGACGTGCTGTTTGGTGCTGTGGAGTGTGGACTTATTTTGTCTCATGGTCTACTGTGTTGCTCATGGAGAAAGTTAGATTGTGTTATCAATAAGGCAAGCCACGGTAGATGACAGCATGTGAAGACTCATTTCCTATCTGTTGAAGTGCTAAACTATGTTAATCACTGATTCCTTACCATTTGTCAACCTTAATTAAAAGTGGATAGTTGTTGAGAGAGAATCAACAAATCAAACAGTGCAAATGAGGCCCTTTGGCCAATCAAGTCTGCACTTACATGTGAGAAACAACTGACCTTCGACGTATTCCCATTTACCATACTTGGTAGCTATTTCTGAAGAAGTGTCCAGGCCCGAAACATCAGCTTTCCTGTTCCTTTGATGCAGCTTGGCCTATCATCCAGCTCTACACCTTATTATCTTTTTACCATACTTGGCCTCTACTATGACGTGCCAAGTCCTCGATCAGGGATTTTTGAAAGGATGTGAAGCAACCCGCCTCTGCCATCTGCCCAGGCAGCGCAATCCAGGCAGTCACACCCTCTAAGTAAAAAGGTTTCTCCTCACAGCCTTTTCCTCTAAACCTCCTACCTCTCACCTTGAACCTGTGTCCCCTCATGACTGACCCCTCAACTATGGGGAAGAGCTGCTCTTTATCCACTCTGTCCATGCCACTCATAACCTTATAGACCTCAATCAGATCACCCCTCAGACTCCTCTACTTCAACAAAAACAACCTGAGCCTATGCGAGATACCAAGGTGTAGAGCTGGATAAACACAGTAGACCAAGCAGCAGGAAGGCTGATGTTTCATGCCTAGACCCTTCTTCAGAAAATGCAACCTATCCAGCCTATCCAAACTTTCTTCATAAATGAAATTTTCCAAACCTGGTGAATTGCCTCTGTATCTCCTCTAGTGCTATCACATCCTTTAGCGTTTACTGTTTTGCTATTTTCAAGCATTCATCAGTCTGAACATTGCACAGAAGATAGATTAGATTAGATTCCCTACAGTGTGGAAACAGGCCCTTTGGCCCAACAGTTCCACACCACCCCTTGAAGCATCCCACCCAGACCCATTCCCCTATAACCCACGCACCCCTGAACACTATGGGCAATTTAACATCGCCAATCCACCTAGTCTGCACATCTTTGGATTCTGGGAGGAAACCAGAGCACCCAGAAGAAACCCACTCAGACATGGGAAGAATGTGCAAACTCCACACAGACAGTCGCCCGAGGCTGGAATCGAACCCGGGTCCCTGGTGCTGTTAGGCTGCAGTGCTAACCACTGAGCCACCGTGCTGCATTCAACTCTGGGAGTTGAATGGATGCTATACTAAAATTGACCGAAGATGCTTTTGTGCTGATTTATAATCTCGTTCATCTCTCCTAATATGATTATGAACAATTCTCCTTCAACTTCTCTAATTTATTCAGTTAAACTTCTCAACATGCTTTCCCACAATAAACCCAATGTTATATCCTTAATAACTTGACATCTAAACTCAAAGCAATTTATTCATTTTGTAAATCGTTTCTTCTTCTGAATTCAACCTTCTCATGTCTTTCTATAAGCTTTTAAAGTGCCCAGCTATCCCTAAACATATTCTCACACTCCTTGCATCTTTTAACATCAAAGGTGTCTTACATCATCATTCCACACAAGTGCTAGACAATGACCATCTCCAAGAATCTAACGCATCACCCCTTTGTCAGAATCTTCCACCATCAATATCCTAGGAGTTACCATTGATCAGAAAATGAACTGGGCCAGCCATTTAAACACTATGGCTACAAGAATATGTCATAAGCTACAAATCCTAACTAACCTCCCGATTCTCCAAATATATAAGGCACAGTCAGGAATGCGATAGAGTATTTCACACTTGCCCAGTTGAATGCAACTCCAACAATCTCCCTGAAGCTTGACACCATCTCGGACAAAACTGCTCATTTGATTGGTAATGCATCCACAAGAATTCATTCCCTCCACCATCAATTATCATTAACATCAGTGTGTACAGTACCACCTACAAGATGCACGAAATATATATTCACTAAGGCTCCTACAGTTTTCTCCAAACTCTCAGCTACTACCATCGAGAAGGACAAAAGCAGCAGAAACATGGGAAAACTTGTAAGCTCCCCATCAAGACACTCACTGTCCTGACTTGGAAATACATCTCTATTCCTTCACTGTCGCTGGTTCAAAGTCCTCAAACTCTCTCCCGAATTGGATTGTGGATCTACTATGGCACATTGACAGCAGCAGTTCAAGAAGGTAGCCTACAGCCACCTTTCAAGGGCACATAATAAATCCTGGCTCAGCCAGTGAGGTGTACATCCCCCAAATGAATAAAAGAAAGCACAACTCAAAGAAAAATAGGGAAAAACGCATCGGCTCTGCCAACATCTGTGGAGAGAGAAACTGAGTTATCGTTTCAAGTCCCATGTGACTTTACTTCTGGATGTAAAGGAGGCTGAAAAATAATGGTGTTTATTCTATTAAATGGGGAAGAGAAGCAAGTGGACCAGAGTGCCCAGACTATAAGGTAAAGTGTTGATGAGAGTAGAGGAGAGATATAGTTGAAGAATCGGTGTTAATGGTTGATAGCAGAAAATAGGTCAACTCATCCAAAATCAAACTCATGCAAACAAGCAGGAGATGGGGGTAGTGTTAAAGGAGTGTAGCCACAAATGGGGATCAACATTCACTGTCCTTGGTTCTTCACTTGTGTTCCTCAATTAAAAATAAGTTCAATGCGAAAGCACTTGGTCTCCACTTGGAACCTCATGCTGACTCCCCTGCTGAGTTTGGAAATCTACCATCTGGTGAAAGGAGGGTTTGAAATTTCTTCCTATAACATTACACCATGGTGTGTTGGCATGCCAACCCACTCTTCCACTGAGTCACTTACACGTTAAAACTGTACTCTTTATTGAACATACACCTTAGCTTCAGAAGCACATCAGACTGATGTAGTTACATTGTCCACAGGAGGGGAAATAGTTGGTTGTAATGGGCTTTCTGGAAAAGAAAATTATTTTTCAGTTTGATCTGTTCAGCACTGAACGACCTCTGGCTGGAGTCTATTTATTCAAGCTGCCTTAACATGCTAACTTATTTACCATTTAGAACTAAATACTGCTAGGCTGGGAGTGTTTCTATTTGGTTTATCTCTCTAGGGGGTCAATATCAAAGTGAGTTTTGCAATGGGAAGCAATAACTATTATATATGAGGTGACGTTCACGAAGAATAACTAATAGTAAGTATGTCTGCAAAATACGAAAGACAATGCTGCTGATGTATGTCATCCATGCACAAACGTTGACATGATAAGTAGCATTTCTCGAATCATTGAGTCAGAATCCTGGAATTCCCTCCCTAAGGACATTATGTGTCTTACTACAGCATATAGGCTGTGATGGTTCAGGAAAACAGCTCACCACCATGAGGAACATAGCAATAAATGCTATTAGTATTATTATTATTCCACAAGTGAATCAAAACAAAATAAAACTCCATGGTTTCTATTTATTTTCAACATTGATAACATGGATTGTTTCTCGTCTATTTGTGAGGCCTCTGTTCATTCCTTTTCACATAACCCTGCCTTCTCATCTCAACATTCTTCAGCATTGCCAATCACTTAAGTTGATATCATACAGCAGAAACTAGACTGACTGGGTTTAGGAATGTAGATGGGAGGGCATTAGAAAGATCCCTGATAGCCTGGATGTCAAATTCCTGACTGCTTGTCATCATGGGACCATTTTCCGTGGGGCGGAACAGGAAAGAGTGAGAATGAGTGGAAATCGCTCTGGGAAAAATCAAAGTGAGAGATTGGTTCTCATGTAGACTAGGTTTCTAATCCCCATTGGCACTGGGCTTCAGTAACTGGCAGGAAAATTTCAGTCACAGGTGCCGCGACTTCTTATGAAATTCTTGCCCACAACCTGCAGGAGCCCTGTTTTATTTTAAATTCAATTTATAACAATGCCCTGTACTTTGCCAAAACACCTGATATATACAACTAATATGATCTGCCCTGAGGGCCTCTTGTGATGCAACCCATGTTTCTGGGCCAGGAGACTCAGGCTCAACTCTCACCTGACGTGTTATGTTTCATTCATTTACGGGATATGGGTGTTGTCGGACGGGCCAGCAATTTATTCCCCAATCCCTAGTTGCTCAGAGGGCAGTTAATTGCCAACCACATTGCTGTGAGTCTGATGTTTCGTGTCGGCCAGACCAGGTGAGGGTGACAGATCTCCTCCCCTGAAGTGCTTTAGTGAGCCAGATGAGGTTTCTCCTCACATGCATTTTTAGAGTCATAATTCCAGATTTTTACTGAATTCCAATTCCACCGCCTGCCATGGCAGGATTCAAACAAGGTTTCTGGAAATTTATGATCAGAGATAATGGGAACGGCAGATGCTGGAGAATCCCAGACAACAATGTGGGGCTGGATGAACACAGCAGGCCATGCAGCATCTCAGGAGCACAAAAGCTGACGTTTCTGGCCTAGATCCTCTGATGAAGGGGGTCATTTGTGCTCCTAAGATGCTGCTTGGCCTTCTGTGTTCATCCAGCTCCACACTTTGTTTTCTGGAAATTTACCTGGCTCTCTGGATTGATAGTCTAGCGATAATATCATTGCCTTTTCCTGTGTACCATACTGAGTCTGTAAGTCATTGAGACCATAAGAAATAAAGAGTAGGCCATTTGCATACTCGAACCTGCTCTGTTTTTCAATAGGATTATGACTGAAAAACAGAAGTCGTTGGAAAAGCTCAGCAGGTCTGGCAGGAACCCTCTCCCCATCCCCCTCTCTGATGAAGGGTCTAGGCCCAAAACGTTAGCCTTTGTGCTCCTAAGCTGTTGCTTGGCCTGCTCTGTTCATCCAGCTCCACACTTTGTTATCTTGCATTCTCCAGCATCTGCAGTTCCTATTATCTCTGATCCCTTTCAATTCTGAGCCCATCCCCTCTGGTCCTTGACTCTCCCATAAAGAGAGACATCCTCTGAGAGCTTCCCATGTTAAGCCCTGTAAGAATCCTACACATATCAAAGACATCACCTCTCATTCTTCCGAACTCTGGTGAGAAATGTTTATGATCTGGCCAGAGAGCATTAGGATAAAATATTTTTATTAATGCAATCATTTGCAATTATAACAATTGCAATTATAACAGACCTTTTGGGAATATCAGAATCTTCTATATTAAATACAATTAACTGTCAGTGGCAAAAGAGATGTGTGCAAAGATGATAACATTTATCAGGAGAACTGTAATTGAATTGTGTCATCTCCTTCAAAAGGATCATCACATAAGGTGTCAAAGTGTGAAGCTAGATGAACACAGCAGGCCAAGCAGCATCTCAGGAGCACAAAAGCTGATGTTTCGGGCCTAGACTCTTCATCAGAGAGGGGGATGGGGTGAGGGTTCTGGAATAAATAGGGAGAGAGGGGGAGGTGGACTGAAGATGGAGAGAAAAGAAGATAGGTAGAGAGGAGAGTATAGGTGAGGAAGTAGGGAGGGGATATGTCAGTCCAGGGAAGACAGACAGGTCAAGGAGGCGGGATGGGGTAGTAGGTAGGAAATGGAGGTGCGGCTTGACGTGGAAGTAAGGGATGGGTGAGAGGAAGAACAGGTTAGGGAAGTGGAGACAGGCTGGGCTGGTTTTGGGATGCAGTGGGGGGAGGAGACGAGCTGCGCCTCCCCCTCTCTCCCTATTTATTCCGGAACCGTCTCCCCATCCCCCTCTCTGATGAAGGGTCTAGGCCCGAAACGTCAGCTTTTGTGCTCGTAAGATGCCGCTGGGCCTGCTGTGTTCATCCAGCTTCACACTTTGTTATCTTGGATTCTCCAGATCTGCAGTTCCCATTATCACATCACACACGCTAAATGCCGGGTAATGCTTTTATGTGTTATTCTCCTTTCAGGCTAGCTTCAGGGTGGATGGCCTTTAGTGTTAATTACTTTGCTTCCCCCAGATGTACCAAGGCACTTACAGATCTTTCAGGAAGGCCAACAACTTCATAGATTGTGCTGCTGATCAACAGCTCAAAGTGAGAGGGTGATACATGTTTACCAGACTGTTTCTGATTAAAAAAAGAATTACACCTGGTGCCACTTGGATCTTGGAGCATAATACTGTGTCTAGGTAGAAAATAGGAGCAGAGGTAGGCCATTCAGCCCATCAAATCTGCTCCACCATTCAATAGGATCGTGGATGATTATCCAACTTCATATCTTCTTCCTGGCTTCCACATACTCTTCAAACCCTTTTGACCTCAGAACTAAATCCAACACCTGCTTGAAAATATTCAATGTTTTGACGTCAGCCACTTTCCGTAGCAGAAAATTCCACAGGCTCGCCATTGAGATCAGCAGACTCTCGGAAGGTTGACAGATGGGAGCTAGAAGGCGTGGTTTTGAGGTAAGAGGAGAAAGATTTAAGAAAGGCTTAAGGGGCAACTCTTTTACAAAGAGAGTATTCAATGAGTCAAATGAATTTCTAGAGAAAGTGGTGGATATGAGTACATTTGCAACTTTTGAAAGACATTTAGATAAGTGCATGAATAAAACATGTTTTGAGAGAAATGAGCCTAGCGCAGGCAGTTGGGACTAGTTTAGTTTGGGAACATGGTTGGAGTGGACTGGTTGGACCGAAGAGTCTGTTTCCATGCTGTATGGTTCTATGACTCTGAAAGGCCTCAAAAGGCTCCTCCTGGGTGGTGGGGAGAATTCACGGCTTGACAAACATGTTCAGGCTTGTTAACAGCCTAAAGTCCTGGCCAATTTGGGGTCTGACATTGTGTATGGAAGCCCTACAGGTGGGTTAACCTCTTTCAGAGTTTGCTTCCAGCCTCCCCACCTAGTATGGTAGGCTTGTGGACCACTCCCAGTGGCCAAACCCTGCCCAACTCTCCCTACGTGTCCTTCAATAATCCTCAGCTAGCTCCTACTGCTGTACTGGTAGTGGCCATTGCTCTGGGTGGCAATACCTACTGAAGGGTTTCCAGCCTTGGATCAGTCAGCTGTGTTGAAAGGTTCACTTGCATGAGATGTCAGGCATTGCCTGGGTAAGCACTTGATTCGAATTAAATAGTGCCCGTCCTCCCAGAGAAACATGAGTAGGATTTCACACTGGCACTCTGACAGAAAACACGGCCCATCAAACAGTAACATTGCTGGAAAATTAACATGGAGCCACTCCATGTTTTTGTATTTCGAATTTAGAGCCATGACACTGACTAGGACCTTGTTGTAACATCTTTACCTCACACCTAAAATGCGTTGTCTGACCTGGAAAGTCACCTCCAGTATACTTTGCTTTACAAGGCATTGGCTCAGCCAATTATAAGATCTGTTCTTGTTTTACCGAGCATTTAAGGTTCAATTTATTGCTCATAACTCACCAGAATCTGCTTGGTAATTCATGCTTAATTTCCATTCATTGTGGACTTTTCAGTTCAGGGGTTGAGCTCAGTTAGAATTCGGTGTTTACTTTGTTTGACTCTTGTTTGGTTAAGACTTGTTTTGTTTAAACTTCAGAATCGTGTGGCTTTGTTCCTCCAATAAGTGACTCGGATTTCAGATTTCCACTGTTTCTGCCGAGATTATAAAACTAATTTGAACATATTAGTAGCAAGTTCCCCACATTCCATTCCTGTGAACTTGAGTTCATTTGCTCCCCATGTCCTTATCTGAGCCATACTACCTGAGAACCTTTCCTGTTTATCCTTTCTCTGCTGCTTAATGATCTTTATTGCTCCTTAATCGATGGGCACCTTGATTTTGAAAGAGCAACAATTTTTTCTCGCCTCTGGAAGCACATAATAGACAGTGCAAAGCAACTCAAACAGCAACTAATCCCAACGAAAGTTCTGCAGTCTTATCATGTCCTGTCATGAATGGATGTGGACAACTCATGGAGAACAGAGGGTTGGTGAACATTCTAGTCCTATCCCATGATGGTGGAGACCAGCATGTGTCGACAAAAGACAAGGCTGAAGCATTTTCAACCACATTTAGCCAGAAGTGCTGAGGTGATGATCCACCTCAGTGTTCTCCCGAGGTCCTCAGGGTCAGAGATGCCAGACTTCAAATGATTCTGTCCTTGTACTAACAGAGAAAGGGCTACTTACAGGATCTTCAGTTCTTTCGGTTTTTATTTAAAAAGACTAAGGCACTGGGTGCAGTTAATACTATGTGCCCTAACAACATCCCAGCTTCATTACAGAAGACTGCTTGTTCAGAAGTATCTGCAATGCTAGCCAAGCTGTTACAATGTATCCTCAACACTAAAAGTGAAAAAATTGTCAATGTACGTTCTACTTACAAAAAGCCTGAAAGTATATTCTGGCTAAATACCACCCCATCAATCTATTCTCAATTGTCAACAAAATGGAAGGAAGTATGTTCAACCTGTGCAGTGTCCCTTGGCCACCAAGACCTGCTCACTGTTGTCAGTTTTGGGTTGATTTATTCATTGTCACGTGTATCTGGTTACAAAATACGGTGAAAAGTGTCACATAGTGTCGCCGCTGTCAGTACCATCTCAAAACAAAGAAAAATAAACCAAAGCATAGAATATAAAGGCAGAAGAGTGAAGAAATAAAGAAAGAAAGTGTTGAGCTTTATAGTCCTTCTTGTTAAGTGCTCTGTCATGGGCCATGGGCCTGGAGGCCAGGCACAAGACTCTTTTGCCGCGCTGCCACCTCTAGAGTGAAAGTTGTGAAACAAAAACCAAAAGAACTGCAGACTCTGTAAAGCAGGAACGAAAACTGAAGTTGCTGGAAAAGCTCAGCAGGTCTGGCAGCATCTGTGAAGAAAAATAATCAGAGTTAACATTTTAGGTCCAGTGTCCCTTACTCAGAACCTTCTGATGAAGGGTCACCAGACCCAAAACATTAACTCTGACTTTTTATCTTCACAGATGCTGCCAGGCCTGCTGAGCTTTTCCAGCAACTTCAGTTGTTATTATTGCTAATGAAAGTTGCTCCTCTTCAGCACCATCTTGCCTCCACCAAGCCCCCTCGTCACTATGAGTCTTTGCTACATCACACCAATACAGACACCACTGATGCTGTCCAGAAACATAACTGGACCAGTTGAATAAATATGAGGCTGGATGAACACAGCAGGCCAAGCAGCATCTCAGGAGCACAAAAGCTGACGTTTCGGGCCTAGACCCTTCATCAGAGGGGGGATGGGGTGAGGGAACTGGAATAAATAGGGAGAGAGGGGGAGGCGGACCGAAGATGAAGGTCCTTGACCTGTCCGTCTTCCCTGGACTGACCTATCCCCTCCCTACCTCCCCACCTATACTCTCTCCACCTATCTTCTTTTCTCTCCATCTTCGGTCCGCCACCCCCTCTCTCCCTATTTATTCCAGAACCCTCACCCCATCCCCCTCTCTGATGAAGGGTCTAGGCCCGAAACGTCAGCTTTTGTGCTCCTGAGATGCTGCTTGGCCTGATGTGTTCATCCAGCCTCACATTTTGTTGTCTTGGATTCTCCAGCATCTGCAGTTCCCATTATCTCTCTCTCTCAGTTGAATAAATATTCTGGCTACATAAGCGGGTGAGTGGCCTGGGCATCATTTGGCAAGTAACTCAACGCCTGATTCTCCAATGTTTACAAGGCGCAAGAAAAGAATTTGAAGGAATGTTATCCACTTGCCAGGACGATTGAAGTTTCAACAACATGCAACAAGTACATGCCCAGAAGAATCTGTGGAATTTATTCCATTCACCACCAACATCATTGCGTACTATCTACAAGGTGTACAGCAGACATTCAACAAAGATTCACACGGCACCTTCCAAACCCACAATCACTTCCATCGAGAAGGATGAGGGCAGTAGCTTTATGGGAACACCACCACTTCCAAGCACCCTCCAAGCCACTCGCAACTCTGACTTTGAAATATATCGCAGCTCCTTCCCTATCACTGAGTCAAAATCCTGCATTTCCCTCCCTGATGGCATTGTGGGCCAACCCACAGCACATGGTATGCCACGAAAGCCATAAAGCTCAGCAGCATCTAGGAAGAAAAATCAGAGTTAGCGTTGCGGGCCCAGTGACCCTTCCTTGGTTCCAGTGAGCCTTCCACAACTGTACTGTCACGATTCAAGAAGGCAGCTCTCCACCACCTTCTCAAGGGCAGCTAGGGAGGGGCAATAAACGCGGGCCTGGCCAGCGATGCCCGTGCCTCACTAATAAATAAAAAATAATTTACTACCCCAGAGTGTAGTGGATGCTGGAGCACTGAATCAATTTAAAGAAAGAGATAGACAGATTTTTAATCAGTAACTGAATGGTGTAGAGTTGAGGCTGCGATGAGATCAACAATGGCTGTATTAAATGGCAGAGCAGGCCTCAGGAGCTAAATTATCAACTCCTGCTACTGCCTCTTATGTTGTTATGAGAAGTTTGGCACCATGCATTGCAAAGTGGTCTGCACACTTTGAATATCTGGCTCTGCTGCCAGTAACACACTTCAACTGCAGAGGAATGCACTACAGGATGGTGTGGCATGGTGGATCAGTGGTTAGTACTGCTGCCTCACAGTGTCGGGGATCCTGGTTCATTTCTATCCTTGGGCAACTGTGTGGAGTTTGCACATTGACCTCGTGCCTGCATGGGTTTCCTCTGGGTGCTCCAGTTTCCTCCCACAGTCCAAAGAATCTGCAGGCTAGGCAGGTTAGCCATGCTAAATTGCCCACGGTGTGCAGGATTAAAAGGGTGGGTTTAGGTGCTCTTGTGAGGGGTGATGTGGACTTGATGGGCTGAATGGCTTGCTTCCACACTGCAGGGGTTCCATGAAATGTTCCAAGGACTTTACAACAGCATTTTATAAACCCTTAACTACCACTGCATACGAAATCAAGGGTAGCTGCACATGGGAACACAATAGGCTGTAAGTGTCCCTTCGAGACATATGTTGTGCTGATCTGGAACTGTATGGCCACCTATTAATTCACTGTTGCTGGGTCTAAATGCTGTGACTCCCCCACTGCTCCCCCACAACTCCTGATGGAACTGTGGGTGAGGCTACATCACTGCAATCAGTCATTCAAGGAAACACCTCACCACTGTTGTTTCTATGGCAATTAAAGATGAGCAATAACTTACTCGTGTTACAGATAATTCTTCCCTAAAACCAGCTGACACTAATGCAAAAAGTATTTATTTCTAAGGATAAGTGCAAAGCAGATTGTAAGGTTTGGAACTCCCTTCCACAAATGGCAGTGAATGCTGGATGAACTGCAACAAGAAAGGTTATTCTATTCAAATTGTTAATTTTAAATCTGAGGTGGATAACTGTTGCTAAGCAAAGGTATGATGGGATATGGGCCAATGGCAGGATTATGGAGTTAGGCCACAGATCAGCCATGATCTTATTGAATGATGGAACAGGCTTGAAGAGCTCAATGGATGACTCCTGTTCCAGTATTCATATGATCACTTCTCAGTTTTTACATGGATTGTCTCATTGGCTGGGAAATGTGGTTCAACAATATACCAGAAGCAGAAAATGGCAATGCCAATAAACCAGCTGGAGTCAATTTTTCCAGAAATTATTAATAATTCACAGCTAATGCAGAAACACGACTTCAACTTTAATTTCTAGCCTGTTAATAAGATCTAATCCTACATACCAGTAACCATGAACAACATCCAACACTGATTTATCTTGAAATGATGTGGAGGTACCTGTGCTGGGCTGTTGCGGATAACGTCAAGAATTACACTACACCATATTATAGTCCAAGACGTTTATTTGAAGACACAAGCTTCCAAAGCCTTACTCCTTCTTCGGATGTCAGTGAGAAAGGTGGCATTAGACACAGAATTTATAAACAAAAGATCAAAGGGTCATAGAACTGGTGCAAATGTGTTACACAAACCTAAAATGGCTGTTAAATCTTTAATCAGTTTGTAAAGATTAATTTACAAATTCGCAAATTTCTTTCAAGTCACTGCCCCAAGATAGCTAAAGCTTTTATCAGCTCCCTCAGTGTACCAGATGTGACATTCCGGGTAAGACAATGCATTTCAGGTGCGAGGCCTTGTTTGAAATCTGGTTGTGCATCAACTTGGAGCCAGACTTGTTTTATTTCCAAAGTAGGAATTTATAAAATGCCACATTGCCTGTCTATAAATTGTGTGCTTTGTGAACAAAAAAGAATGCATCTGCAATTACAAATCCGCAATTTCAAACTCACCCCGTAGGATAATGTGTGTGCACGCGCACACGTGTGTGTCTGTGTATGTGTGTATTCTGATGTTAGACTATATTGCCTTTCCTTCTCTGATGCTGGATTAAAGCCCTGGGACTCCCCTCTGACAACACTCTGCATGTACCTCCACCACTTGAAGAGAAGCCTCCACCACCTTCTCAAGGGAAATGAAAGATAAGTAAAAATGCTGTCCTTGCCAGTGATGACCATGACCCACAGACGAATAAAACATGTTCAACGCATTATGCCAAGATTGCTCTTTGAAATTTGTACTTTTCCCTGACTCCCTTCTTCTATTCCTGTAATCCTGTTACACTCTCAAACTCAGAAGCCACACAACATCATGTTATAGTCCAACACCTGCTGAAGAAGCAGTGCTCCAAGAGCATGCGATTTCAAATAAGCCTGTTAGACTATAACCTGGCATCATGTGACTTCTGACATTGTCCACCCCAGTCCAACACCGGTATGTCCACATCATGACTCAAACTCATACAACTGCCCTTTTAAAATTATTTATGCTTCCACCTCCTTTTAAGTCAGAATGCCCTAGATCCCAACATAAACTCTCCGAGAGATAAAATGTAATTCTTCATCTCGATCTTTTTCCAACGGTTTGAAATCCATGGTATCTAGCAATTGCCAGATGGACCAGGTTTTCTCTTTGTCTTTATCAGTTCCATCACTGCCTCTCATGTAGCAGCAATGCATTGACATTACAGTGAAGCTGAGGTAATGCTGCTTCACCAGAAGACCATCACCAGAGACAAATGTGTGTGAAAGTGACACGGCTGGTAGCAATAACGAGTCAGGCGCGAGACTGGCCTTTTCACACCACATTTGTAATTGTGTTGACATGAGTGTAGCACTAAACCGAAGCACAACAGAAGTGAGGTTGCAAGAAGCTCGTGAAACGTATTTAGAAATTTCAATAAAATACTTCTTTTGATTTTGATGGTTTCTCCTCACTGTCATATCCCTTCAGTGTATTTTGAATGCTCTCCTTCATGGTGAATAATGCTTTGGGATTATCATCCTCTTGTGCTAAGTGGTGCAACTGTATTAAATTCCCGATGAGTGACTTATCCTATACAATTTACTGCTATATACAACCGCAACCAAGGCTATTCATTGTGATCAGGTTTTCCAGAAAGTTTTAATAACTCACAGTTAATTCCTGAATACTGAGCACAGTAAACTGCATATCTTCTCCATTCTATCTGACTGTTGCTGCCGAGCCCCTGTGCTTTGTCACCATTTTCTTTATGAGGATAGACAATAACTCATAATTTTAAACTTCCCCACACAAATGACATTGCTAAACCACCAGGCACTACTTCATAGAATCCCTACTGTGTGGAAACAGGTCATTTGGCCCATCACATCCATACTGATCCTTCGAAGAGCATCCCACCCTATAGCTGTGCACCAACCATGGTTAAACCACCTAGCCTGCATATCCCTGAATACGAAGGGTAATTTAGCATGGCCAACACCCCCCCAACCTACACATCTTTGGAATGTGGGAGGAAACTACAGCACCCCCGGAGGGAACCCCACACAGAGACAGGGAGAACGTGTGAACTCCACACAGACCGATGCCCGAGGCTGGAATTGAACCCAGGTCCCTGGTGCTGTGAGGCAGTAGTCTTAACCCACTGCGCCACCCTGTTATCTAGATGAAATATGGTAACAACTGCTGTAGTTACTCGATGACTCTATCTTCAGCCTGGCAGGCTGCTGTACTCAACTTTTGTCCAGGTTGGAATGAGGACAGAAACTTTACTCGATGATGGTAATTACACCCACATCGGTGAGTTTCCTCATTTCATCTTATTCTGTCATGACCTTCTGAGATATTGGTCAGTTTGATCAAGGTAACAAAGGAAGTTGAGCTGTTAGCCTTCTAACCATGAGTAATTTTGCTGGCAAAAGTCCATTGCTTAATGGTGTCACCCTGAAATTCAGGAAGTCTACATTGTTACCAGTCTATTCTTTTGCATTAGTACTTCAATAGCTTCTTCCATTTCTCCATGAGCATATGGATGTAATGGTGAACTGGTCACATATTGAAAACCAAATTATTTAATGCATTAATCATAATGTCCACTTATGAACTGTGGACCAATATCAATTCAATATTATTGAACCTAACATTTATTCATCCAGAATACCATGTGTGGAAAAGATGTTTTTTAGGGTCTTTACCGTAGCTTGAGCTATGGTGGTATAGAGTCTGCTGATCTCAGTGGTGAGCTAGTGCAATTCTCTGTGATAGAAAGTGGTTCAGGCTTGACACAACTCCACATAGGTCTGTATCCCATCACCGAGTCACCCATTATTTACACGTGGAAAGTCCTTGGCTCTGGCACAGCCTCATTGGAGTCAGTACCCACAGTGTCAGAATCTCGGACACTCCGGTTTATGTCTGTCTACCAGGGCTCCCTGATTGGACCAGATTAACAAACCCAAACAGGGATCTCATATTCTATGAGGTCCACCTGGCTGACCTCATTGCAATCGCCACAAGGCCAAAACATTGAAAGTTTTCAAGAAAAAGCTGTATATAGTTCTTAGTACTGTAGTTTTTTTGAAGGGAAGGAAAGAATCCAGAAACAAAATAATGAATTGGATAATCAGTTACAATCATGTTGCATATTGGAACAGACTGAAAGGGCCGAATGGTCCACTACTGCTCCTATTTTCTCTGTTTCTTTGTTTGTCTAACCAAGAAGACCAATAGCCTTGGACTATAAAGTAAATCTTCCCTCTGAAATTAAACCAATCTAAACGTAGCCTTTGCTGAGGGCTGGGCAAAAAGGCTGATGATTACAAAGGCTCAGTATTTATTTGAAAGCACAAGTGTGACAGATTGAAATGAGACCTATGGCTTTTGAGATTACCAGTCACCATTCAGACCCTTGTGCCCTTGTGCTTCATTTCATTATCTTGGATGATTGCCATGCAATTTCTGTGATCCACCTCCCCATGCCCTGGAGATGACTGGTTTGTCATCGAAGACGAGAAGTTCATCGGTTATTGTCAAGTGTACTGCCTGCTCATACATTGGGATTCCTTACTTAGGGGGCATAGTGTAAATATTAGGGCCCAACCGATCAGGAGAGAGGTTAGGGAATACTTCTACACACAAATGATGGTAGGTTTTTGGATCGCTCTTCCACGAATGGCAGTTGAGGATAGATCTGTCATTAATTTAAAATCTGACATAAATAATTTATTGTTAAACTAAGTTTATTGGTGAATATGGGCCAAAAGCATGCACATAGATTTAGGCCAGAGATCATAGAACACATACAATGCAGAACAAAGACATTCAGCCCAGCAAGTTCGCGCTAACACTGCAAAGAACACCCTACCTCTGTAACCTACATCAGGTTTTAGCATGGATAACCCAGCTAGCTTGCACATCCCTGGACACTATGGGAAATTTGCCATGGTCAACCCAGTTATAACCTGTACATAGAGTCATAAAAGCATGGAAACGGGCCCCTTTGGTCCAATCACTGGGCCGTGGGAGGAAACCCACGCAGACACAAACAGATGTGCAAACTTCACACAGACAGTCACCCGAGGCTCGGATCAAACCCGGGTCCCTGGCACTGGGAGGCAGCAGTGCTAACCACTGAGCCATATACTGCCTGTTGACTCAGCCACAGACTTATTGAATGGTGGAACAGGCTTAAGGGGCTGAGTAGCCTACTCTTGTTCCAAGCTCTTACTGCCTCAGCAGCAGGGTATTTGGGTGATAGGCTGGTCACTCATCCTAGGCAGCTTGTCTTGACCTGAATACTGGGCATGTTTTCCAAATGTGCTGCTAATCTCTCTGAGATCATTCCCTGACACTGAAGTCTGTGGTAATTTTGCTGTATGTTTTTAATCAAGCTTTGTGTTAAATATTTTGACAAGTTCATTTCAGCTTTAACTGATCTGACCCTTCTCCTTTAAATCTACCATGCGCATTCCTCCATCAATTTATTTCTGCTGAATCAACCAGCAAGTGGTCTCAATGAAAAAAATTTACAACCTTGTGTTTTAGGAACCATAACCTGCCCTTGGTCACACTCCAACCATGCCATCAGGGGAAACATCATTATCCAAGATGACTGAGATAACTATCAAGGTTATAATATGAGATTTGTTAAAATTGTGTTCATAATAAGGTGACCTAATAGTCACAGAATCACAGAAATGTTTTGTGTGCAAAGCGAAGGGCCAAGTGCTGGAAAATGGCATTAGAATAGTTTGGTGATTGTTTTCGACTGGCACAGATTTGATGGGCTGAAGGGCCTTATCTTCTGCACTGTGGGCCTCTGTGAGTCTATGACAAGGAAACCATTCAGCCCAGCATGCCTACACCAGCTCTGCAAACAATCATCATTATCTCATGCCTAAATTACAGTAGCAATGTGTATGGGATAGCATGGTGGAAAAGCGGTTAGCACTGCTGCCTCACAGAGCCAGGGATGGGAGTTTGAATCCAGCCTTAGGCGACTGTCTGTGTAGCGTTTGCGCATTCTCCCTGTATCTGCTTGGGTCCCCTCCGGGTGTTCTAGTTTCCTCCCACAGTCGAAAGCCATACAGGTTAGGTGGATTGGCCATGATGCCCAGGGATAGGTAAGCTCAGTGGATCAGCCATGGGCAACACAGAGTTACAGGAGAGGCTCTGGGTGAGATACTCTTAGGAGGGCCAGTACGGACTTGATCGGCTGAAAGGCCTGCTCCCATACTGCAGGAATTCTATGACCCTCATGCTAGATTTCTGCTTTTTCACCCTCGCACACCATTTCTGCCCAAACAATCATGTAACACCCTTTTCAATGCCTCAATTGAACCTGCCTCCACAACATTTCCAAGCAGTGCACCCCATACCCCAACTACTTGATGAGTGAGGGGTAAGGTTTTCCTCACTTCATTTCATAGAATCCACAAAGTGTGGAAAGAAGCCATTTGAGGTTACACTGACCCTTTGAAGAGCACCCCTCTCTATTCCTCTACCCCTGTATTGCCCATGCTAATCCACTGAGCCAGCACGTCCCTGAAGACTATGGACAATTTAACATGGTCAATCCACTTACACTGCACATCTTTGGGCTGTGAGAGGAAACGGGGGAAGACCCGCACAGACACAGGGACAATGTGCAAACTGCACACAACAGTCACCTGAGGCTGGAATTGAAGCTATGTCCCTGGTCATGTGATCCTGTGAGGCAGCAGAGCTAACCCCTAAGACACTATGGCAGTCCAAAGCCACTTTGCTGCCCCATGCTTCTTTTGCAGATCACTTTTAAATCTCTGCCTTCTCGTTCTTGTTCCTTTTACAAGCTGGAGCAATTTCTCCTCAGCTTCTCTATCAAACCCGCTCAAGATTTTGAAACCCTTATCAGATCTCAGTGGCGTGTGTGTGTGTGTGTGTGTGTGTGTGTGTGTGTGTGTGTGTGTGTGTGTGTGTGTGTGTGTGTGTGTGGGCGTGCGTGCGCATTTGTGTGTGTGTGTGCATGTGTGTCTTTGTTTATCTGTGCGCGTGTGTGTGTGCGTGTGTGTGCATGTGCGTCTGTGTATGTGTATCTGTGTGTGTACTTGTGTGTTTGTGTGTGTATGCGTGTGTGTGCGGGGGTGTGTGGGCATGCATGTGCGTGCGTGTGTGTGTATATCTGTGTGTGTGTGTATGTGTGTGTGCATGTCTGTATTTCTGTTTGTTTGTGTATGTTTGTATCTTTGTGTGCATGTGTGTTTGTGTGTGCATGTGTGTGTGTGTGTGTGTGTGTGCGTATGTGTGCATGTGTGTCTGTGTATGTGTATCTGTGCATGTGCATGTGTGTTTGTGTGTGTATGCGTGTGTGTGGGGGCATGCATGTGCGTGCGTGTGTGTGTATGAGTGTGTGTGTATATCTGTGTGTGCGTGTGTGTGTATATCTGTGTGTGTGTATATGTGTGTGCATGTCTGTATTTGTGTTTGTTTGTGTATGTTTGTATCTGTGTGTGCATGTGTGTTTGTGTGTGCATGTGTGTGTGCGTGTGTGTGCATGTGTGTCTGTGTGTGTGTATTTGTGCGTGTGTGTTTGTGTGTGTATATGTATGTGTGTGTGGGCATGTGGGCATGCATATTCGTGCGTGTGTGTGTGTGTGTGTGTGTGAGTGTGTGTATGTGTGTGTGCATGTCTGTATATGTGTTTGTGTGTGTATGTTTGTATCTGTGTGTGTGCGTGTGTGTGTGTGTGTGTGTGTGTGTGTGTGTGTGTGTGTGTGTGTGTGTATCTGTGTGTATTTCTATGTCTGTGTGTGCCTGTGCGTGTGCATGTGTGTGCCTGTGTGTGTGTCTTTGTGTGTGTCTGTATGTGTGTGTATTTGTGTGTGGTCGGGGAGAGGTGATCGGGGTGGGGGGGGGTGCGTTGGCCCACATTGGGAGATATGGATGATACAGCCAGAAGTATGTTCCTGCGATCCTTCCTCCAGCCTGAGGGGTACATTGTCAAAAATGTTGTTTTTTAAATTGCTGATAGAATTATAAAAATTCTGCAATCAGTGGTTGATTTGAATCTCATGAGCTGCTTCAGTTCTGAGCAATGTTTAAGTTGATGGGAAAAAATGTAAAACAAAAACACAGTGAAAAGTAGTGATACAGCAGATACAGCAGCTGTTACAACATGAACTTCTTACAGGGCTAACGCTGCAGATTCTTTCAGAATACTTGATCTGACCTGGCAGGGTCTGAACAAGAAAACATATGTTGTGGAATCCTATAGGGGGTCTGTGGCTATGACAAGATTTGTTGGAGAATCAGACCAGTTGCCCAATGGGGGTGGCACAGTGGCTTGGTGGCCAGCATGACTACTTCACAGCTCCTGGGACCTGTGTTCAATTCCAGCCTCAGTGACTGTCTGCGTGTCATGTGTACATTCTCCCCGTGTCTGTAAAACTTTCCCACAGGCATCCAGGTTTCCTCCCATAGTCCAAAGATGCGCAGGTTAGGTGGATTGGTCATGGTAAATTGTCCGTTGTGTTCAGGGATGTGCAAGTTAAGTGGATTAGCCATGTTAAAGTGTCCAGGGATGTGCAGGCTAAGTAGGTTAGCTATGATAAATGCAGGGGAATGGGCCTGGGGGCATGCTCTCGGTGCTGGCTCGATGGCCCAAATGGTGTCTCTTTGTACGGGAGGTGTTTTAAAATACATTGGCAGCACCGTGTTCCTTTTTTTTATGCATTTGCCAAGCTGTGATGTCAGTTTCTTGCTAGACAGTGACAAGTTCCAACTAAGGGGATTCTAGCTTGATAAGTGCCTTGTTACTGGCCCAAACTCATCCCATTAATATTCGGCTTCTTATCTGACTAATCACACTATATCTTGAGATTTCTCAACATGGAAGTCCAAGTGGGTACCTGGCAACATCAGCTCAGTAGGTCTGGCAGCATCTGTGAAGGAAGAAAAGAGTTAACGTTTTGGGTCTGGTGGCCCTTCCTCAGAACTTTGTTATTCAGTAACTTTGTTTTTGATCTTGATTTACAGCATCTGGAGTTCTTTCAGTTTTTATTTAACATCAGCTCAGTGCTGGCTACAAGGACCCTCAGCAACCCAGGGCACGATCCACAGCCACCAACCACACACACAGCCTACAACATGCGCATTAGCACACAACATGCGCCAAGCCTTCATTTGGGTGGAAAGAGATCAAACTGCTCACCAAGGCTCTTGCTTTCCCAAACTGGCTTAGCACTGACGCCAACTTCCTGATAGGACGTGGAACAGTAGAAACGAATAGAAAATATTTTAACAGAAACAAATAATCACACTTGTATAAGAATTTCACATCTCAAGAAGTATCGGTACGCTCCACCATGAATCAGTGAATTTCTCAATTGCTGGCACTATGGTTGTGCAGACAATTGTGACAACTAATTTGCAACCAATTTGGGACTCGTAAACATGGAAGAACAAATCTGGCCATCTTACTTGAAGGAGAAATGTTGGGCAGGACTTCCCTCTTCTTCCAACAGTGCCATGGGATAAAACCATGAGCCCATAAGGCATAAGAGCAGCAGTAAGCCCCACAGCCCAACATGTCTGCTCCACCATCAATGATACTGCTCAATACTCTATTTTCCTGCCATTTTCTCATGACTTTTGATTCCCTTACTGATCTAATCTACTGCTTGAGCCCCTAACTAGTTATCAGCTGAAAGCAGCTTGGTTCTTGCTCTTGAATCCAATGAAAAAGGAATTGGCAATATTTTGGACCTTAGAAACCAGGAAATCTGAACTGAGGCACGCAGCTAGCAAGGCTGGTAATGGGCATCAGATGAGTTTAATCTTGCTCGATAGAGGAAAATTTTAATGTTGAAGTTACATCCACTGAAAAATACATGCATCGAGAAGTAAACACACATGTCTCAATGATATCTGTATGGAAATGTTTATTTTAGTCACGTGTCATATGGAATCTTAGCATTAGCAGCAAGTTTTGTTCGATCAAGGTGACATGCGGAACAATCAGCAGTTTTTGCTTTCTGGTATAAATTGTTGCTCGCTTTGACTTTTAGCATTGTTACATCTTTCCTGTTGAGTACAAGAGATTTAAAGCTAAAAAAAAGACTTGTTCCTTTCATCAGCAAGACTCAAGGACTTGTTTTGTTTTACAAGTGTTATTAAATCAATCCTTACAAATGCCACAGTATGGAGTTGGAAGAACACAGCAGGTCAAGCAGCATCAGAGGAGCAGGAAAGCTGATGCTTCAGGTCTGGACCCTTCTTCTGAAAAAGAAAGGCCCAGACACGAAACATTAGCTTTCCTGCTCCTCTGATGTTGCCTGGCCTGTTGTGCTCCTCCAGCTCCAAACTGTGTTATCTCTGACTCCAGCATCGGCAATTCTTATTGTCACTTGACAAATACCAGTCTGTTTTCATCTATTGCACCACCTGGACAATATCCAGGCTTGGGCTGACATGGAAAGTACTATTCGTGCTACACAAGTGACAGGCAATGATCATCTCCGACGAGATGTATTTTAACCACTGCCCATTGACGTTCAATGTAATTAACATAATTGAATTCCCCTAATAACAACATCCTGGGGGTTACCATTGGCCAGAAACAGAGTGGGAATAGCCATATCAACAGAATGGCTATAAGACCATGCCAAAGGCTAGGAATCCTGCAGCAAGTGACTCACCTCCTGATTCCTCAAAATCTGTCCACTGACACACAGCCTTAGAGAGAAAAATTAAGAAGAGGAGAAAATCCTTTTTAGTGAACCTATGGAACCCATTGCCACAGAAGGTTTGGAGGCCAATACAATGAGCGTATTTAAGACAGCAATAGATTGGTTCTTAATTGTGAAGGGATCATAGATACAGGAAGAAGGCAGGCGAGTGGTGTTGTGCAACATATCAGCTATGTTTGAATGGTGGAGCAGACATGAGGGACAGAAAGGCCTAATTCTGCTCCTGTATCTTATATGATTCTCAATCCCATACTCGTCTTGTCCCAATAACATTTGAACCCTTTATGAACCAAGAAGGGGTTCTTGGTTAGCCAACTCTGTCATAATATACTATCTTGGCTTCCATAGCCTTCAATAGCAATGAACTACATAGACTCGCCACCCTCTGGCCAAAGAAATTCATCTTCATCTCAGTTCTAAAAGGTCAGACATGCAACCTGCATCTGGAGGCTCAATAACAAAGGGACACAGGTTTAATGTGAAAGGCAGGATATTTAGCGGGGATTTAAGGAAAAACCTTTTCACTGAGAGGGGGTGGGGCTCTGGAATGCACTGCCTGGGATGGTGGTTGAAGGGGAAACCTCACAGCTTTTAAAAAGTACTTAGATGAACTCTTGAGGTATCATAACAGTCAAGTTTAAGGGCCTATTGCAGGAAAGTGGGACCAGCGTAAGTGGTAGTGTACATTTGATGGTACAGACTCAATGGGCTGAAGGGCCTATTCTATACTGTAAGACTCCATGAACGCTCCCAAACATGAGCACAAACCCCACCTCCGTGATTGTGTTCTGTCATGATTGATGAATAAATAAAAATTACATTGTGAATGATGTTAAAGGGACTTTTAATGCAGTCACCAGTGTTGCAAAGTCACTATTGAAACAACTTTGATGGAAAATCTTTTTCCATTTGCAGCCAAAGAGCAAAACATATCCTGCAGACATGGCACCCACAGTTTTTCTCTACTGTCATTAGACAAAAGAGAACTTTGCTATTATGAGGAGGCATAGTTTTAAAATGAGTGGAGGTAGATTTAGGGGAGATGTCAGAGGTAGGTTCTTTACTCAGGGAGTGGCAGGGAGATGAAATGCATTGCCGGAGAGGGCGGTGGGGTCGGTGTCATTAGGGGCATTTAAGCAGCTATTAGCTAGGCATATGGATGATAGCATTAGGCAGGGATGGAAGTTAGATAGACCTTAGGTTTAGGGTAAAAGTTCGGCACAACATTGTAGGCCAAAGGGCCTGTGCTGCGCTGTACTGTTCTATGTTTTATTTTCTATGTTCTAACTTGGCCCTTTGGATCTGGAGCAGCTTCCTAAGGAATTGAGAGGCCAGTGTATTGCAGTGCAACTTTTCCAGTCCCTTGCAAAATGCACCCCATAAACTACTTGTCGCAGACAAAATGTTTTGGTGCCCCCACTATGTGGAGATACCCATCTGTGAAGCCAGTTGACAATCTTCTGTGTTGAAATCAACTCAATATGTTTTTCTCCTAAATTATTTATCAAATGAAAAATAACCTGGAGTGAGCCACTGCTAATATGTACAGCTGACACTTCTCCAGCAGAGAATTGAGGAGACACTTGCAAAATGTCGATGATCATCAGTCTGAAGGGAACCAAGTATCAGGAGTCAAATCAGCAACCAATTATATGGTAGCAGGTAATAGAAGTGAATGGGTGCGTTGAGGGCTGGAATAAGTTGCAAATGATCTGTTCTGTTACCATGTAGGCAAAATAACTACAGCCGTGAGTTTTCCTGAGATGGAAGAAATTTGGTTTCCAACACAGGTTTCTCTGCAGACTGTAAGCAAACCGCTCATAGTCACAAAGTCATACAGCAAGGAAACAGACCCTTCAGCCCAACCAGTCCGTGCTGACCATAATCACCACCCAAACTAGTCCCACCTGCCTGCTCTTGGCCCATATCTGCCCAAACATCCCTTATTCATGTGCTTATCGAAATGTCTTTTAAACATTGTAACTGCACCTGCATCGACCACTTTCCTTGAAAGTTCATCTCACACATGAACGACTCTCTGTGTAAACAAAATAATTGCCCCTCATGTCTTTTTAAAATCTTTCTCCTTAAAAATGTGCACTCTCATCTTGAAATCCCCCAACCTAAGGAAAGGACATCTGCCACTCATCCTTTCCTGCCCCTCATGATTTTATAAACCTCAAAAGGCTACCTCTCAATCTCCTATGCTCCAGTGACAAGTGTCCCAGTCTATCCAGCTTCTCCTTATAACTTAAACCCTTTGGTCCTGGCAACATCCTGGTAAATCTCTCCTATTCAAATAGACAAGAGGTACAAATTCTGCATTACCCTCACAAAAGAGAGGACAAAGTTGCCCTTCAATACTGACTGAGAACCCAATGAGATCATAGAATATAGAAAAGGCACATTGTACACACAGAAGGAAAGCACAGACTGTAAAATGCAACAATCAAATGCCCAGTGATAATGGGAACTGCAGATGCTGGAGAATCCAAGATAATAAAATGTGAGGCTGGGTGAACACAGCAGGCCGAGCAGCATCTCCGGAGCACAAAAGCTGACATTGCTCTGATGACAAAAGCTCTGATGAAGGGTCTAGGCCTGAAACGTCAGCTTTTGTGCTCCTGAGATGCTGCTTGGCCTGCTGTGTTCATCCAGCCTCACATTTTACAATCAAATGCCCAGCTCTGGGTTGACAATTCCACTAAACAGTGAAAACATTCAAAGTGCTTTGTGATTCTATTTTATGTTGAGATGTTTAGCTTTACTACCATACCAGGCGGGTAATTCACCACCTGAGTCACCAAAACACTCAAAACATATTTAATGTCATGGTAGAGAGCACGTAGAACCAAACAGTCATAATTAGCCACAGGAACAGCCAAAAATCCACAGTGGCTAAGAGTCCTATTTTATTCCATTGGTAAAATAACTTGTGAGTAACACAGTGCCACTATAAAAGTGGACATAAACAGACTTCAGTATCTGTTGACTGCAATTCTAGGCTGGGATTGTGCCACATCAGTGAATCCAGCAGGAGCTCCAATACAGTTTGGTCGATCAGAAGTAAAGCATCTTAACAAACAAAAATTGAAAGAACCGGGGATGCTGGAGAACCTCAGCAAGTTTGTGCAGCATCTGTGGAGAGAGAGCGGAATTAACGTTTTGGACCCAGTTACTCTTCTACAGGATCCAACTTCAGAAAGCACCTTACTTGCTTCGGTAAGGGAGAAGATCAAATAAGTAGAACAATTTAAATTAAAATAAGCATTGTTTTTAGGTCATCTTCCTGAGTGTACATAAACATGAGATGTGTAATTCTTTGGCAAGTACAGCTTAAGGGACTGACAGATCTCTTTTGATACATTCAAGTGTGATTGGCCCTGTATTGATTAACGGCAGCATGGCTTTGGCAGACCCTACCTGCGTCACACACTCTCTCATGTTTAAAAAAGTAAGGATTCCCAGGAGATGGCCACAATGGGTAAAATCTGTAGGGCAGCAGATCACACCGAAAGGTGGAGCACAGTCTTAGAGAAAAAAACAGCCATTGTTGTAGCAAAGGAGGTAAACATCAAAAATAGGTGGAAAAATAAACAAGTGTTGGCTGCAAATGATAATGAGTGGGATTTCTTTTGGACCAAAGATTTGCTTTAAACATCTCTACTTTTGACATCCATAATATTATTTCTTAACATATGAACAAATACGAATTCAAAAGGTAATTGCATGCCATCTGGCTGATTTCTATTTACTGCTGTTTTAATTGCTTTCTCCTTCACCTCAGAACTAATATATCCTTTTAAAAAGTAACAGTGTTCATATATTACCTTCACTACTTTCTTGAACTCAGCACTCCTGCTCTGCATCTCTCTCCAACAATTTTGTACCATCAATTTTGACTGCTTGCTGCTTGATTATGTTACTACCTTGAGATCCCAGTCAATCTATTTTCATCTGGCTCTCTTCACCAGCTCCTTCATTTTCCAATATTCACTCTGGGTGAATTCTAAACTTTGAAGTTCAGAATCTCAACATAGAGTGATTTGTAACTTCTGTGGATCAATTCTATTCGTGTTGTTCATACCATCCCTGGCCTCAAAGAATTACTTAATACTTCAGCGGTAATATAAATGACAGTGAATCCATCTGAACTTGCAGAAGATCATGGTTTTGATTGGTCAATGGTGCTTTCTCTCTTGCAACTTTTAACAGGAAGTATTAGAGTGCTGTTTCAGGAGAGTAGCAACTCAAGGAGTTTGGTGAGAAAGGGAAAGTGGCTCAGCAGAGGAGATGTTGTACTGTCTTGTACGCAAGAAAGACAGACTGTTTGGGAGAATGGGAGACAAAGAGATCTGAGGATTGAAATACAAAGACCTTAATTCAGTGAACACAAAGAAGTTCATTTCTATTTCAGAGATTCACTGGGAATCATGGTAGTGGTGGACCTGGAAACTGAATACAGGGACAGAGGTGTTAAAGCAAGGGAGATCAGCCCTCAGCAGAATCTTGAACACAAAAGCAATATCTGAAAAACAGCTTTGATGATATTAAAAACAGGGATGGAGGTAACAGGTAAGTTGTTGCGAGAGTTTGAGAAAAGATGCTAGAAAGCGAAGGTTTGCCAGGGCATCTCAGACATATGGGATTTGTGAGGCTGAGTGCAGGAGGGGAACAATTATGGGACTGTCATTAGCACAAGGTGGGGTAGGCAGGCATGATGGGGATCCCATTGGTGCATCACCGTCACCAGACATCATTCAGGGCTGAACCTGGGACAGCATTCATTCTTTTGCAGAGTGCAGACAGAGCCAACTTGCAAATACAACAGATAACTCAACTACCCACCCGGGAGGGACTTGGGATGGCATAAACAAGTGGAAGGGCCATAGTAGTGGGAAATTCAACAGAGAGGAGAAGAGGCTTTAACTGCAGATGTCAGCCCTGGATGACTTCCTTGTGTAAAGGATAAGGGGTGGCACAGTGGCTCATTGGTTAGCACTGCTACCTTACAGTGCTAGAGACCTGGGTTCGATTCTACCCTCAGGCGACTGTCTGTGTGGAGTTTGCACATTCTCCCTGTGCCTGCGTTGGTTTCCTCCAAATGCTCCAGTTTCTTCCCACAGTCCAAAGAAGTTCAAGTTAGGTGGGTTGGCCATGCTAAATTGCCTGTAGTGTTCAGGGATGTGTGGATTTGATTGGCGATAAGAGGATGGGTCTGGGTGGGATGCTCTAAGGGCTGGTGTGGACTTGTTGGGCCGAAGGACCGATTTCCACACTGTAGGGATTCCATAATTCTATACCAGCAAACAGCCACAGCTCATTCTGAGGTCAAAGGGAAAGTCAGAAACCCTCATAACAGTGAAGAAGTTGATAGATGTACATGAGGTAATACAAACTCATAACGAGAGACAAAGGGGGTTTTAAAGTAGGATGAGGCTGGGTGGTTATTTATCACACGGCATGGACACAATGGACTGACCATCTCCCTCCATGCATTAAGTTTCTGTGATTTAAACAATCACATCCCCTTTCCATGTAAATATAGAGAAAAACAAGTGTGTCACTTCCAACTATGCATTCCCATATCTGGTGTCACTAGATAATCCTCGATCTGGTTCCTTTTTTGCATCATTTGCTTTCTATATGTCTAATTTGTTCCTCTCCACCTTACATTCCAATTTTCTGCTCAGGTTGTGATGACTATTATTAAGGTAATAATCTGACAGTTGACTGAATGTGTGAGTATGCTGCCTGATATAGTACCGAACTGGAAAGCATGAGTGGATCTCCAGTTTGAGCTGTAAATAGCTGCTTCTGAGACAAACACCTTCGCAAGGTGAAGCAATGAATAGGTGCGTGTAAAACTGGGTTTGAAGTAAAAATAGCTGCAATACCAATCACAATTATGTTAATCCAGTCAACATGGTTCATTCCTGATAATATCCTCAAAGAAATAAAATCTATTCAGTTCTTGGTGATGCTGTGGAGGCGCTGGTGTTGGACTGCGGCGGATAAGGGCAGAAGTCACACAACACCAGGTTACAGTCCAACAGGTTTGGTAATGGCTGTGTTGAAATTAGGTAACGGCAGTGTTGTTGTGATAATGTTACTAGGAGAGCAATCCAGAACCCCAGGCTCATAGTCTTCGAATGCCAGATTGGAGCCCTCTGTAGTAGATAGTGAAATTTGATTCCCATAAAAATCTGGAATAAAAAGCTAGCCAATTCCAATCATGGACCTGTTGTTGATTCTTGTAAAAATCAATTAGGTTCACTGATGTCCTTTAGGAAGGGAATCTGCCATCCTTATTTGATCTAGCCTTCATGTGATTCCAGACCAATAGGACTGTGGATGAATCTGAACTCCCTCTGGGCAATTATGAATGGGTATTAAATGCTGTCCTAATCAGTGATGCCTACATCCTGTGAATGAACTAGAAAAACAATGGCTTCCATCGGTTAATAAAAGGAATAACAAAAATAAATAGGTCATAGGTCATTCCTTCACTTGCTATTCAGTTGTTGACACTTTACTCACACCATCTGACACTTTTGATCACCTACAAAGACTTGCTATTCTGCCTGTCCACACTCCACCCACATCATTTGTACTGTCTTCTGACACTCTTATTCACCTGGAATTATCTTGCAATGATCTCTCCACCTATAAATTCAGTGCCTGTTTTCTTCTCTCAACTTTACCTGATGAAGGAGCAGTGCTCCAAAAACTTGTGATTTCAAGTAAGCTTGTTGGGCAATATCCTGGAGTTGTGTGACTTCTAACAAAAATAAGGCTTTGGATTTCAGAAGCAAAATACAACAGGTGTTTAACCATGTTAGTCACCAGACTTCATTGTAGGGTACAATGGCTGTTTTCACATCTAGAATGCTTGTCAAAGCTCTGCCTCTTCACATTGCTTATTACAGTAGCTGCATTGTGGGTGTATGGCCGCCATTGTTAATTGGCAACACCAAATCTTGATGTTGGTCACAAACGCTTCGTTAATATATATCAGATGATCAAATTAGAACTCAGTCAAGGCTCCCAATCTTCATGTGTGACCCTGGACAGTGTGTGTAAGCAGGCAAATTAGTTTAGGGAGAATGGAGAGACGTCAACTTTGGCTGATACCTTTCGTATTTCTACCATTCATTCACCTTCCAATGATAGTGCCCGAGAGCAAACAGGAGTGAGAATTCTCGCTGACTTGTCCTTTCCTGACCTAGGAGTAGGAGGACAGTAATAGAACATAGAACATAGAACACTGCAGCACAGAACAGGCCCTTCAGCCCTCGATGTTGTGCCGACTAATCTAAGCCCCTCCCCTACACTATCCCATCATTATCCATATGTTTATCCAAGGACTGTTTAAATGCCCCGAATGTGGCTGAGTTCACTACATTGGCAGGCAGGGCGTTCCACGCCCTTACCACTCTCTGAGTAAAGAACCTGCCTCTGACATCTGTCTTAAATCTATCACCCCTCAATTTGTAGCTATGCCCCCTTGTACAAGCTGAAGTCATCATTCTTGGAAAAAGACTCTCACTGTCCACCCTGTCTAATCCTCTGATCATCTTGAATGTCTCTATTATATCCCCTCTTAGCCTCCTTCTTACCAATGAGAACAGACCCAAGTCTCTCAGCCTTTCTTCATAAGGCCTGCGCTCCAGACCAGGCAACATCCTGGTAAATCTCCTCTGCACCTTTTCCAATGCTTCCACATCCTTCCTGTAATGGGGCGACCAGAACTGTACACAATATTCCAAATGAGGACGCACTAGTGTTTTGTACATTTGCATCATGATATCACGGCTCCAGTACTTAATCCCTCTACCAATAAAACCTAACACACAGTAAGCCTTCTTAACAGCACTATCAATCTGGGTGGCAACTTTCAGGGATCTATGTACATGGACACTAAGATCCGTCTGCACATCCGCACTACCAAGAATCTTTCCATTGGCCCAGTATTCTGCCTTCCTATTATTCCTCCCAAAGTGAATCACCTCACATTTATCCGTATTAAACTCCATTTGCCACCATTCAGCCCAATTCTGCAGTTTATCCAAGTCTCCCTGCAACCTGCAACATTCTTCCACACTGTCCACCACTCTACTGACTTTAGAGTCATCTGCAAACTTACTAACCCATCCACCTATGCCTGCATCCAAGTCATTGATAAAAATGACAAACAGCAGTGGCCCCAAAACAGATCCTTGAGGCACACCACTAGTAACAGGACTCCAGGCTGAATATTTTCCATCAGCCACCACTCATTGCCTTCTTTCAGAAAGCCAGTTTCTAATCTAAACTGCTAAATCTCCCTCAATCTCATGCCTCTGTATTTTCTCCAATAGCCTACCATGTCGAACCTTATCAAAGGCTTTACTGAAGTCCATGTACACCACATCAACTGCCCTTCCCTCATCCACATGCTTGGTCACCTTCTCAAAAAAAACTCTATGAGGTTTGTGAGACACGACCTGACCTTGACAAATCCATGCTGACTATCTCCAATCAAATTGTTGCTTGCTCGATGATTATAGATCCTATCCCTTATAATCCTTCCCAAAACTTTTCCTACAGCAGACGTAAGGCTCACAGGTCTATAATTACCTGGCTCCTCCCTACTGCCCTTCTTGAACAAGGGCACAACATTTGCAATCCTCCAGTCCTCTGGTACTAAACCTGTAGACAATGAGGACTCAAAGATCAAGGCCAAAGGCTCCGCCACCGCCTCCCTAGCTTCCCAGGCAATCCTCGGAAAAATCCCATCTGGCCCAGATCTACCTTCACACCCAAATGTTGTCCCAACTGTTGCCACAGCAACCAAGTGTGCTGACGATCAAATCATGCAGCCTCTATGGATGACTTCTTCATTGGAGCCATAATTTCAGGAATTTTGTATACAGCTTTAAGAGGAAAGGGATGGTGATGATTATGGAAATTACAGGTAGATCGGGGCAAGGTTTTTATCATTCTCACTCACAGGATATGGGTGTCACTGGCTGGTCCTGCACAGGCTCATAGAGTCACACAGCATGGAAACGGACCCTTTGGTCCAACCAGTCCACACCAACCATGTTCCCAAACTAAACTAGTCCCACCAGCCTGCGCTTAGTCCAAAACTTTTCTATCAATTAATTTATCCAAATGTCTTTTAATTTATTACCCATTCCTTGTTGTCCTGGAGAAGTTGATGGTGAGCTGTCTTCTTGAACTGTGACAGTTCTAATGGCGTAGGAAATCTAATCACTACACCAGTAATCCTGGGCACATGGGCTCAAGTCCCACGATGGCTGATGGAATCAAAATTCAATTAATAACTCTGGAATTGGTAGCTAATCTGAGTTCAAGACCATTCCCATTGTATTTTATAAAATATTATCTGGCTCATTAGTGCCATTTTGAGCAAATCTTCCATCCTTAACTAGTCTAGCCTACACTACAAGTGACTACAGGGCTCAGTAATGAACTGACTCTAAGTTTTAGAGTAGATTTGTAGCTCGGGTTGTGGATGTTGAGGTTGGTTGGCTCGCTGGGCTGGTTTGTTGTTCCGCAGATGTTTCATTACCCTGCTGGCTAACAGCACCAGTGCAGCCTCTGATGAAGCACGTTGTCCTTTCCCACCTGGTTTATAAACTCCAGAGTCCGTTGAGCTGGATTACCTCGCTTCCGGTTTTCCTTCGCAGTAGAGTGCATATGGGGTCAAGGTCTATGAGTTTGTTGATAGCTTTCTACGTGAAGTACCAAGCTTCTAGGAATTCCCATGCCCGCCTCTGCTTTGCTTGTCCCAGGATCTTGGTGTTGTCCCTGTCAAAGTGTTTCCTTGTCCTTGTGGGTAGAGATGAGTGCGTATTGGTCGTGTCTTTTTGTAGCCAATTGTTGTTCATGTACTCTTGTTGTTAATTTCCTTCCTGTTTGTATGCTTTTTGCATTTGTCACAGTCTCTGCAGAGGGTCTTGTCTATCACATTGGTCTTGTCCATCGTGGGGAGTGGGTCTTTGGTTCGGGTGAGCAGTCGGCATAGGGTTGATGTGGGTTTGTGTGCCACTGTGATGCCCAGTGGTCGTTGGAGTCTTGTAGCCAGTTCAGATGTGTTCCTGATAAAAGGTAGTGTGATGAGTGCATCAGGGCATGTAGTATCTTCCAGGTCACAACCAGTTCTGAGGAAGGGTCACTGGACCTGAAGCGTTAACTTTATTCTTTTTCCTTCACAGATGTTGCCAGATCTGCTGAGCTTTTCCAGCAAATTTGTTTTTGCTCCTGATTTACAGCATCCGCAGTTCTTTCAGTTTTCATTTAACAACTTCCTGGTGTTTTTCATGTTAAAAAAATCATTAAACATTATTTAAACAAGCAATAACACACTGCAGCAGCGCAGAGCTATGCCAAAAAGAAGCAGAGATCCTCTTCCAGGTGTTCAGAGACAATGGATACCTGAAAAACTGGGTCAGCAGATGCCTATGATGCGAATGACACCAGAAGGATACTACAGGGCCCAACACACTCATCACACTACCCTACATCAGGAACACATCTGAACTGGCTACAAGACTCCAATGACCACTGGACATCTGAGTAGCGTACAAACCCGTATTAACTCTGCGACAACTGCTCACCCGAACCTAAGACCCACTACCCAGTATGGTCAGGACCAGTGTCATACACATGATTCCCTGTAGAGACTGTGACAAACACTAAAATCAGACAAACAGGAAGGAAATTAATAACAAGGGTGCATGAGCACCAATTGGCTACAAAGAGACACGACCAATATTCACTTATCTCTCTCCACATGGATAAGAAGAACCATCACTTCGACTGGGACAACACCAAGATCCTGGGACAAGCAAAGCAGAGACAGACACAGGAATTCCTAGAAGCCTGGTACTCCATGTAGAAAGCCATCAACAAGCACATAGAGCTTGACCCCATACACACGACTGCTGAGGAAAACCGGAAGTGAGGTAATCCAGCTCAACGGACTCTGGAGTTTAAATAACAGGCGAGAAAACACAATGGCGCTTCATCGGAGGCTGCACTGATGATGTTACCCAGCAGGGTAATGAAACATCAATGGACCGACAAACCAGCCCAGCGAGCCAACTAACCACATACGTAACTGACTCCCGACACGGCCTGCGGTTTGTCCAAACCATTTCTATTAATGAACTTATCCAAGTGTCTTTTAAACTACTCAGTTCAAGGGAACATTAGAGATAGGAAACAAAAGTGGCAATTCCCATATCCAGTAAAACTCTAAAGATAAAATGGTTTGCTGTTAGATGATACCTCCAATAGCGCTCCATTACTCTCCTTCACAAGCAATTTAGGATAGCAATTTAGTTAGTAGAACAGTTGGGTACAGTTCATGCAAGGGGGTTCTCTTCAGGTTTGTAAGGGTGTTCAGTCATATTCCAGTTTAAAGGGTCTTATCATTGCATTATTTTAACAGAACCACCTACTGTTTTGATGTGAAGAGGTTGGGAGGGGGTGTGGGCTTGTGGCGAAGGAAGGCAAGATTACTTTTCAATGCATCTATATATCCATGCATATAACAAAACCACTCTTGCTTAAAGTTCACTGATGTGTGTAAATTTTTGCTCAACATGCACATTTTTCTTTTTTTGCCAGGTAGTTGTTAAGAATAGAATTCAAACAAGCTTCTAGCTATAATAACATTTCTTTCTGCCTGATCTTATATCTTTGCATGCGTACAGTGTGTGACAAAAGGATGTCAGTCTGGTTCACATATTTCAGGTCCTTATTATTCAACTTCATTTTTCTCCCCATAACACAAAGATAGAATTACATCACATATCACAAGGATTATATTTATGTAGACTGTGGTTTGTTCCATTACAATTTGAATTTTTATATCATTGTAAGGCAGTTTCATTTGTGATTAGAGTTGGGATGTGGGTCAACAAAGCATCAGTTGTAAACCTTTGATATTGCCTGAAATTCCACATCTTTCAATTACAATTCCAACATAGATTTGCTGCTGGTGCAGAATGGATCCTTTCAATGCGCTTATTCTCTACAACTGAAGCTGCCTACCAAAGGTGTACATTTCAGAAACAGTGCAGTAAGTTTCTTTTTAAAAGTTCCCATTTTTATTGCAAAAATGTATTTTATTCATGAAAAACTTATCTCTGTATACATATGCAGGTCATGAAGCAGTTCAGCCATATTGCAGTCTTTGGATATAAAGAGAAAAACAATGTCGGAATTTGACATTCCCTGAAGTTGCAAAAATCAAAGGCATTTTCTACGAGATAAGGACACGATTTACATACGTTTTGAGGTAAAGATAGGGTCTGATAACTGAACAGACCCCTGTTGTACTTTGACAGAAATACCTGATGTGGTCTTTGTCCACTGCACCTGGGCAGTAGCTGCCCCAAGCTTTAGTGCATCCCTCAGCATGTAGTCCTGGACCATGGAATGTGCCCGCCTGCAACACTTGGTTGTGGTTAGCTCTTTACACTGGAAGGCCAATAAGTTTCGGGCAGACGAAAAAGAGTTTGTCCTCAAGTTGATGGCCCTCCAGGCGTATTCGATGTTTGTTTCGGTGCGTGTCCCAGGGAACAGGCCATATAGCATAGAGTCACGGAGCTGCTCGGGATGAAAATTGACAAAAAAAACCTACAAGCCTCTCCAGACCTTCTTTGCAAAGGCACTTTCTAGCAGGGGATGTGTTACAACCTCTACCCCGCAGCTGCTTGGAGGGCAACGTACAATGGTGCACAAGAGACCATGAACAGTCTCATTGCCAACCTAGCTGCTTTTTGATGCTTGTTGAAATGTTATTGTGAATGAATTTTACAAATCTGTATTCTGGGACAAGACAACTAAGGTCAAACAAGGACCGCATTATTGCGGGTATTCCCGTTCAAAACACTGTGACATTTTAATATCAGCTGTCCCACAGAAAATAATTTAAGGTAGATGTTGGATAGAGAAGATATCATTTTGAATGTGAGTATTGTGTTTGTAATATCTCCATATTTGTGATCGATGTGATCTAGAACTTAAAACCGTACAAGTAATGTAGCTGTAGTGTGAACAGTGAGCAGCTCAACTAATTGTTTAAAAGGAATGATGTCCACAAGGGTGAACTAACTTTATTGTTCATTTATATTTCCACCACTTTACCCCTCACATCTCTACAGTGTGGAAACAGGCTGTTCAGCCCAACAAGTCCACACCAACCCTACAAATAGCAGCCCGCCTAGACTTCCCCCACCCTCACTCTGAGCCATCCCTGTAGCTTTGCATTTCCCATGGCTAATCCACTTAACCTATGCTTCCATTGACACTGTGGGCAATTTTCCATGGCCAATCCACCTAACCTGCATATCTTCGAACTGTGGGAAGAAACTGGAGCACCTGGAGGAAACCCACACAGACATGGGGAGAATGTGCAAATTCCACACACACAGTCACCCGAGGCTAGAATTGAACCTGGGTCCCTGGTGCTGTGAGGCTGCAGTGCTAACCACTGAGCCACTGTGACATCCTTCAGCACTGGGAGGCACCGAATCACGCCCTTGCAGTAATTTCACGAGTGGCTTAATCCAGTAACTATTTCTCACCACTGAGCATTTACCAAGAATATCAGTGGGATATGTGATCATGTTGGGGGAGATGAGATTAAGGGGAAGGCAAGAGGGTAATTTTCCTGATTCAGATCTACACACAATGGACATGGTCAGCAATGATGGCTTATTGGTTCAGTTGCCAAGCTGGGAGCCCGCTATAGCACCATGATTACGGCATTTTATTCTGATGTAGATAAACTGACTTTTAAGGCACTCCATAAATGCAACATTTTCTTTTTAGCATCAGCCCAGCTGTGCACATACCAACTGTCAAACCTGGAATCTCTCTGATTTGCTCTGCTGCCAAGGGCCTTTGGCAGAAAATTGCCTCTTGAGTTCTTTTGAGAAGTAGAAGTTAATTCTTTCCTCATTTTATCTGAAGGACCGGGTGCGACTGCACAAACACTAGCTAGCTCAAAATATTGTTGCTCAGAAAAGAAAGATTGAAATTGGAATAGTCTACTCAACAGGCTATTCAATGACAGAAATGTTAGAGTTATACCCGATCTTGTCTTCTAAAGGAGATATTGGATCATTATCCAGAAGAGTTATAAAGTCGTAAGTCATACTGAGAGGAAACAAACCTTTCAGTCCAACCAGTCCATGCTGACCATAAGACCAACTAAACTAATCCCACCAGCCTGCACTTGGCCAATAACCCTCCAAACATTTCTTATTCATGAACTTATCCAAATGTGTTTTAAATGTTGAAACTGTACCCCCATCCACCACTTCCTTTAGCAGTTCATTCCACACATGAACCACTCTCTCTATGAAAAAGCTTCTCCTCATGCCTTAAAGCCACAGTGTCATACAGCCATACAGCAAAGAAACAGATACTTTAGTCTGTGATAATGGGAACTGCAGATGCTGGAGAATCCAAGATAACGAAATGTGAGGCTGGATGAACACAGCAGGCCCAGCAGCATCTCAGGAGCACAAAAGCTGACGTTTCGGGCCTAGACCCTTCATCAGAGAGGGGGATGGGGTGAGGGTTCTGGAGTAAATAGGGAGAGAGGGGGAGGCGGCCTGAAGATGGAGAGAAAACAAGATAGGTGGAAAGGAGAGAATAGGTGGGGAGGTAAGGAGGGGATAGGTCAGCCCAGGGAAGACAGACAGTTCAAGGAGGTGCGATGAGGTTAGTAGGTAGGAGATGGAGGTGCGGCTTGGGATGGGAGGAAGGGATGGGTGACAGGAAGAACAGGTTAGGGAGGCAGAGACAGGTTGGACTGGTTTTGGGATGCAGTGGGTGGGGGGGGAAGAGCTGGGCTGGTTGTGTGGTGCAGTGGGGGGAGGGGACGAACTGGGCTGGTTTTGGGATGCGGTAGGGGAAGGGGAGAGTCTAACCAGTCCATGACAAACATAATCCCAAACTAACCTAATCCCACCAGCCTGCCCCGGCCCATATACTTCCAAATCTTTTCTATTTGTTCACTTATCCAAATGTCTTTTAAATTTTGTAGCTGTGCCGACATCCAACCTGCCCTCAAAAAGTTCATTCCACACACAAACCACCCTCTGCGTAAAAAATCTGCTCCTCATGTTTTTTTTAGAATCCCCCTCCTCTCACCTTAAAAATATACCCCCTAGTCTTGAAATCCCCCACCTTAGGGAAAAGACACTTGCCATTTGCCTTATCTATACCTCTCGCAACTTTATAAACCTCTGTAACACTACCCTTCAACCTCCTACACTCCAGTGATGAAAGTCCCAGCCTATTCAGCCTCTCTTTACAGCTCAAACCCTTTATTCCCGGCAACATCCAGGCAAGCCCTTCCTGAAATCTCTCCAGTTTACTGATATCTTATTCTTCACCAATCCAGAGATGCTGAGGCTGACTGTAATTTTGCATAAAGGCCTCAGCTGGGTTGAGTAGCTCATCATAGATTAAAGACCAGGCCCAAAATCTGCACCAGCCAAACTCCAATTGAATAAAACTTCCAAGAGACAAAGAGATCTTTAGAAAATATCAATTATCTCAGAATGAGGGGCTTTGTTTTTCGGAATTTCTTCTCTTGATGGGTCGCGAATCCATTGAATTCTTTACTGCACAGGGTTGTCAAGGTTAGGGTTGAATGTTAAGGGAATCAACAATTAAGGGGGGAAAGCAGGGAAGTGGAATTGAGGATTATCAGATCAGCCATGGTATCATTGAATGGTGGAGCAGACTCAATAGACTGAACGGCCTACTTCTGTTTCTATGTCTTATGGTCCTGTCTATTCTTTCATTTGCCTCATTGATAATGTTTATAAACTGTCATCTATAAAGTGCGATAAGAGAACAATCTGCAACCCTGAGATCTCACTATTGTTGGAATACTGATGAGCTGATTTTGCTGGGTTTTAGCTGGTGAAGTAAATGAAAATTTGTGCACATTATTTCACAGCTTAGTTCTGATTGACAGCAGTGATTCTGTTCCTAAATTGAGATAGGAGAATTATCCTCTATCAGTTACTTGTCCAGCATGTCAAATGCAGTGTTTTCTTTTATATTTTTTTCAACTAGCCTATTCATCAAGATGAGGAATGCTAATACTCACAAGTCTCATGATAAGGACTAGGCATTAACCCGCTACAGACACTAAAGATCATTGAAACTGTTCGTCCCATTGGGCACATATCTCGACACAATACTGAGGAGATTTTATTGTTGGAGGTGCCTGCTTTTGAATGAGATGTGGAACTAAGGCCCTGCCTGCCCTAGGGTGGAAGAGAAAGATCCCACAGAATATTTACAAAAGAGCTAAGGGCTTCTCTGCGATCACCTGGTTAATGTACACTCTGTGGGCAAGGAAACTAATAGAGATCATTTGGTACTTTATTCCACAGCTGTTTTAGAATCGTGCTCAAACTTTGATCTGATTTGAAAATGAATGGTTAATGATCAGAATACAAAATGAACTTGTTGAAGACAAAATGTGTTGGGTAAACCTGTTTGAATTAAATAGTTGAGTAGATGTGTTTATTCAAGATTGAGCAGGTAAGTGATTGAAGTCTGACACAGCAGGCTTGTTAAGAAAGTCAAAATCCAAGGAAAGCGATGAATCACAGGATTGGTGTGGAGCAAATGGAGGCCATTCACCCCATCATACCTACACTGGTTCTATCCTTGAGTGCCAATCTCCTGCCATTTCCCATATCAATGCATGCCATTTCTATCTAAATACCCATCCAATGCCTCTCTTGAATGTTTCAATTGAACCTGCTTCCACTACATTTCCAGGCAGTGTACCTTACCTTAACCACTCGCTGTGTGGAGAAGATTTATTTTCTCACATCACCCTTGATTTATTTTTTGCAGGTCCCTTTAAATCTATGCCCTCTCATTGTTATCCCTTGATGAGTGGGAATGCCTTGTCCGTATCTGTTCTTTACAGCCCACTAATTCTTCTAAACTCTAATGAATAAAGGTCAGACTTGTTTTGCTGTTGGTGAGTCAACACTTTTAGCGCAAGAATCAGCCTAATAAATCTCTTTTGAATTCCTTCCAAAGCCAGCATATTCTTTTTAAATCAGGGGCCAAAATGCACACAGTACTCCAGGTATAGCCTCAGCTACACACGGAATGGTTGTAACAAATTTTCCCCGTTTTTAAACTCTAAGCTTAGCAATAAAAGCTAAAATTCAATCCACTTTCTTAGTGAATTGCTGAACCTGCATGTTAACTTTCTGTGTTTCAGGCAGAAGAACACCCAGATTCCTTCTCTCTCAATTTTAATAACAGTCTGCTGTTTGATTCTTTCCATCAATTACAGAATCCCTGCAGAGTAGAAACAGACCTTTCAGCCTATCAAGTCCACACAGACTATCTGAAGAGCATCCCACCCAGACACAGCAACTCCCCCATCCCTGTAAACCCTGTATTCCCCATGGTGAGTCCACCTAACTTATGTATTACTGGACCATGGGAGGAAACCCACACAGACACTGGGAAAACGTGCAAATTCTACACAGCAACCCAAAACTGGGATTGAATCTGGGTCCTTGGTACTGTGAGGCAGCAATGCTAACCACTGAGCCATCATACCACCCCCTATGTAGCCTCATAATTTCCTACATTAAACTCTATCTGCCAAGTTTCTGTCCAAACACTCAACCTATTTATATCCCTTTGCAGATCTCTTACGCCCTCATTACAACATAGGCATTGCATTAGCAGATTTAGCATTGTTTGGAATCCTCCAGAATCCAGTAGCTCTGGAATTCTTCAAACCAATGCCTCCACTATTCCAACAGTCACTTTCAACTGTCTATATTTTCCTGCTTTCTGTCTCCCTCTTGTATTGAGAAGAGGCATCACATTAGCAGCTTTCCAATCATTTGGAATCCTCCTGGAATTCATTAATGTGGAATAATTCAACCAATGTCTCTATCTCTGCAGCATCTTTCTATGAAACTCATTAATACAGGCCATCAGGTCCTAGTTACTTGAATGCCTTTAGCCCATTTGTCAGTCAAATGTTTGGTTCCTCATGACGGAGAACGTTGAAAGATTTTTAGCTCCATTAGAACCTTGTTTATCTGTAACCATTTGGACATGTGTAGTGTCCTCCTCTGTAAAGACCAGTACAAGATATTGGTTTAGCTAGCTGCTATTTACCTGCTGCCCATTATTAGCCCCATAGTTGCATCAAGTTAAAAGGGTGGCAATAATTGAGTAGAATTATTGCTAGACTGTTAAGCAAGATACTCAGCTAATGCTCTGCTGTACTGAGTTCAAATCCTATCGCAACATATTGTGGAATTTGACATGCCTGGGTTTAACAATCTACTAATGACTACGAATCCATTGTTGATTGTCGATTATGATCAAAACCCTCTGGTTCACTAACATCCTCACCTGGTCTGGTCTACAATGTGACTCCAGATGTACAGCAATGTGGCTCTCAACTACCCTCTGGGCAATTATGGATGAGCAATAAATGCTGGCTAGGCCAGCGATGTCCATATCCCAAAAACTAAATCCTCCCTTTGGCTCCACATTTACTTTCTCTATGTAAAGAATGTAAAGAGATACAGATGAGGAGGGTCAACAGGGAAAAAGATGCTAAATAATAAATGCTGTGATCCTGAAACGTATAGATGAACTGAGAGACATTTGGAGTCAAGTTGCACAAGTCCTTAAAAGTGTCAATATAAGTTGTTGAGGTGGCTGATATTCGTACGAGGTACTTGGATTCATTAATAGAGGAAAATAACTTGACACTAAAGAATAAACTAACAGAGTAAATACTCAAAATTTATAAAACACTGAATAGGCCTGTGCTCCTGAGATGCTGCTGGGCCTGCTGTGTTCATCCAGCCTCACATTTTATTATCTTGGATTCTCCAGCATCTGCAGTTCCCATTATCACGAATAGGCCTTAGCCGATGCTTTGTGGCGAATCCTTGGCATCAAAATTTTGGAAGAATGTGAAAACCGTGGAAAGTATACAAAGGACGATAGCCAAGATGTTCCCAAGGATAAGGGACTGCATTATTAGAGGCTGTAGCAGTTCAGATAGATCTCATCTGAACAGAGAAGGTTCAGGGGTGAACAAACAGGCATTTTCAAGAGAATGAAAGACCATAAGACCATAACATATAGCGATAGAATTAGGCCTGTCCATCCATCAAGCCTGTTCCACCAGTCAATGATGGCCGATATGTTTCTCAACCCCGTTCTGCCTTCTCCTCACAGCATTTGATCCCCTTACCAATCAAGAATCTATCTATCTCTGTCTTAAATGCACTTAATGACCTGGCCTGCACATGCTTTCTTCAATAATGAGTTCCACAGATTAGCCACCTTCTAGCTGAAGAAATTTCTGCTCCCCTCTGTTAAAAATGGTCGTAAGACCACAAGACCATAAGACATAGGAGTGGAAGTAAGGCCATTTGGCCCATCGAGTCCACTCCACCATTTGAAAAAAATGGTTGATGGGCATTTCAACTCCACTTCCCTGCACTCTCCCCGTAGCCCTTGATTCCTTGTGAGATCAAGAATTTGTCGATCTCTGCCTTGAAGGCATCTAACATCCCGGCCTCCACTGCACTCCGTGGCAATGAATTCCATGAGCTCACCACTCCCTGGTTGAAGAAATGTCTCCTCATTTCCGTTTTAAATTTACTCCCTCTAATTCTAAGGCTGTGCCCACAGGTCCTAGTCTCCCCGCCTAACGGAAACAACTTCCCAGCATCCACCCTTTCTAAGCCATACATTATCTTGTAAGCTTCTATTAGATCTCCCCTCAACCTTCGAAACTCTAATGAATACAATCCCAGGATCCTTAGCCGTTCATCGTACTTTAAACCTACCATTCCAGGGATCATCCGTGTGAATCTCCGCTGGACACGCTCCAGCGCCAGTATGTCGTTCCTGAGGTGAGGGGCCCAAAACTAGACGCAGTATTCTAAATGGGGCCTAACTAGAGCTTCATAAAGTCTCAGTAGCACATCGCTTCTTTTATATTCCAACCCTCTTGAGATAAACGACAACATTACATTTGCTTTCTTAATCACGGACTCTACCTGCAAGTTAACTTTTAGAGAATCCTGGACCAACACTCCCAGATCCCTTTGTACTTCTGCTTTATGAATTTTCTCACCGTTTAGAAAATAGTCCATGCCTGCATTCTTTTTTCCTAAAGTGCAAAACCTCACATTTGTTCACGTTGAATTCCATCAGCCATTTCCTGGACCACTCTCCTGAACTGTCCAAATCTTTCTGCAGCCTCCCCACCTCCTCAGTACTACCTGCCTGCCCACCTATCTTCATATCATATACATTCACTCTAAGGTTGTTCCCTTAGATCCCAGTCTCTCCTACCAGTGTAAACACTTCTCGACATCCACTCTATCCAGGCCTCTCAGTATTCAGTTCAAGAAGACAGCTCACCACCACCTTCTCAAGGGAAACTAGGGATGAGCAAGAAATGCTGGCCAGCCAGAGATCCCCACATCCCACAAGATAAATATTAAAAAAATCCTGAACTAGGACTCATGAATTCCTTTGTGCTTCAGATTTCTAAAGCTTTACCTTATGTAGACAATAGTCTATGTCTCTACTCTTCCCACTAAAGTGCATACCATGACATTTTCCCAAGTGTGTTCCATCTGCCACTTCTTTGCCCTAAACTGATCAAGTCCTTCTGCAGCCTCCCTGACCCCTCAATTCCACACATCCCTCCACCTATTTTTCTGCAAAGTTAGCAACAATGTTCCCTGTTCCTTCATCCAGATTATTTGTGAGTAAGTAGAGAAAGATCAGTCCATCTAGTGACTAGGTAAATAAACAGTAGCTCGGTTCAAAATTATTGGCAAAAAATCTAGAGGAGAGCTGAAGAGAGCTGTTTCCTCATGCAGATTATTGCCAGGATCTGAAATATGTATCTAAAAACTTGGGGGGAGTTGATGCCATAAGGAGTGTTAAAATTGCATTTGGCATGTACTTGAATTTGAGAGAGTTATAGGATTACAAGCAAAAAGCTAGGATATGGGCCTAAATTCAACCACTCCTTTCAATCGCCTAGAAAAATAGCCTCCTTCTGCCCTGTGAGTTTCGCTGATTCTGTGATTACAACAGTGATTATACTTGACAAGTATTTCAGTGGTTATAATTCCAGGGGAATTAAACAATTCAACTTTTGACACCCAGCATTAGCTCTCGAGTTTTTTTTTCTGAGAACCACGGACATTGGAATCTGGGTCAAAATTGCTCGAAAATGTGTCATTCAATTATGCAGTGAGAACATCTCCATCAATCAGTTTGTATTGACTCTAGGTCTCAGAAGTGAAAGGACAAACGCAAACATGTTCAAACACAAACAGAAATTGCTGGAAAAGTTTAGCGGGTCTGGCATCATCTGAAGAGAAATCAGAGTTAATGTTTCATATCGAGTGACCCTTCCATCCAGAGGAAATATTAACTCTGATTTCTCTCCACAGTTGCTGCCAGACCCACTGAGCTTTTCTAGCAATTTCTGTTTTTGGTTCTGATTTACAGCATCCACAGCTCTTTTGGGTTTTTGTTTACACATTGTAACACTCTGTCTTGCAAAAAGGGATTATGGAATTGCGCAGAAAGACTAGTCATTCTAGTTTGGGTGCTATTTCTTGTTGTTATATGAGTGTTCTATAGAAGGAAAAATGCTTGCATTTATATAGTGACATTCATGCTCAATGACATCCTGCAGAAGTATAATCACTGTTGAAATGCGAGAAATGTCACAGCTAATCTGTGCAGAGCATAATCCTCCAGATAGCAATGTGATGAACATCTAGATAACCAAAACACAAATAGCTGGAGAAACTCAGCAGGTCTTACAGTATCTGTGAAGAGAAAACAAAACCAATAGTTTGTGTCCATTGAACCTTCATTAAACAGTTCTAATGAAGGGTCACTGAACTGGAAATGCTAACCCTGCTTTTTCTCCACTGATGCCAGCAGACCTGCTGAATTTCTCTGGCAATTTCTGTGCTTGTTTCAGATTTCCAGCATCTGTAGCTCTTGGTTTTATTATAACAAGTGGATAATCTGCTCTACTAACAATGGCTGTGGACAGCTTGCCAGTGTTAATTCCCCAGCTTTGCTTTAAATGTTTAAGGGTCATAAGAACCCTACATTGTGGAAACTGGCCATTCGACCCAATGGAGCCACACTGACCCTCCGAAGACCATCCCACCCAGACCTACTTCCCTAACCTATTACCCTGCATTTCTCATGACTAACCCAGCTAGCCTGCACATCCCTGAATACTCTGGGCAATTTGGCATCACCAATTCACCTAACCTGACAAGGCACTATTGCTCCTGTTTCCCTTCAAGGTAACGTTTGTAATTGAAATGCTACCTCGGATGATCTGGGAAAATTGTAACATTCTTGGCTTTGACTCAAGAGACAAAACATCTTTGGACAGTGGGAAGAAACTGGAGCACCGGGAGTGGGGAGAATGTACAAACTCCACACTGAGAGCCGCCGGAGTGTGGAATACGAACCTGGGTCCCTGGTGGTGTGAGGCAGTAACGCGAACGAGCGAGCCACTGTGCCACATTCTATGGGATAGTTCATGTCCGCCTCAGGGAGAAGACTTGGCTTTAGCTTCAGAGATTAGCTGGGAGACAAGTGCCTCCGACAGTAGGGCACTGAAGATACTGACTGTACTGAAGTATCAGCCTAAATTATGTCTTCCAGTCTCCATGCTGAGACTCCAAATGTGAGCTTCTGACTCAATCAGTGACATGAAAGCTAATAGACCACAGCTGACATGTATAGGCAAAGAGTATTTGCTTTCACACTTAACTTTGGTCTGACATCAAAATCATCTGGATGTTCAAAGATGTGACTAGCTGTTACTCGTCCCATAAGAGAAAGAAAAGACAGTCATTGTTTTGAAAAAGATAAGTTGATGGCATAGCAACCACAATGACAACACAGTAAAATAACGTGGAAATACAGCTTTCTTATTCTCGGTCCACCTCTATGTCTTCCTTCCTGACCAACAACAATAGGGCTTACAACTGAGAGCCCAACAGTGTGGAAGCTGTGAGTAGAAGTTTCTGTTTGTAGTACAGCGTGCACTCAAAAAGGAGAAAGTATTTGAAAACCAGAGCAGTATGTATTATAATACCCTGTGGATTCTGTTAATACAAACAGTGGGGCCCTTATGAAATTTGCATTTCACAGAAGACAGGGCACTATTGCTCCCGCTTCCCTTCAAGGTAACGTTGGCTATTGAAATGTTACCTCTGATGATCAGGGAAAATTGTAACGTTCTTGGCTTTGAACCAAGAGACAAAACATCACAAGATCTTTCCAGTTGTAGAAATATTATTGTACATGACTGGATCCAATGTGAATCTGTCAGACTCATACAGAAAATCAAATGCATGGACATTCAAACTGAGTTCCACCAGGGCCATTTATCTTCTGACCACATTAAGGCTCTTGTTCAAACACAGACAGAAGGACTGAATTCAAGAGATGAGAGTGACTGCCCTTGAAATCAAGACAGCATTTGACCAAGGTGGCAAAAGGAGCCTAAGTAAAGCTAGAGTTAATGGGAATGGAGTGTGTGGTTTGGGGGGGTGGGGCGGTGGTTTAGCAAGGGAACATCTGGTTGATGTCATACCTGGCACTTGTGAAGATGGCTGTTTGGAGTCTATCTTCTCAAACACAGAAAGTCATTGCAGGAGTTCCTCAGTGTAATGTCCTTTCTCAACCATCTTCAGCTGTTTCGTCAATGATCGCCTTTTCATCATAAGGTCAGAAGTGAGGATGCTCACCGATGATTTCTTAAAGTTTTGACCATCTGTGACTCCTCAGATATCGATGCTGGTCATGACCTAGGCAATATCCAGGTTGGCAAGGATAACATTCATGCCACACAAATGCCAGGCGATGGCTATTTCCAAGAAGAGCAAATCCAACCATTGCCCTTTGATAATCAATGGCGTTCCCATCACTGAATCACCTACTGGGCGTACCACTGACCAGAAGCTGAATTGGACCAGCCATTTAAGTACTGTGGCTAAAAGAGCAGATCAGAGACTAGAACTAGTGCAATAAATAATTCATCTCCTGATTTCCTGAAGTCTGTCAAAAATTTCAAAGGCACAAGTCCAGAATGTGAAGAGAAACACCCCGCTTGCCTGGATGAGTGCAGCTCCAAAAACACTCAAGCAACTTGATGCCATCCAGGACAAAACAGCGTGCTTGATTGGCACCGCATCCAAAAACCACTCATCCCTCCACCACTGACACTCGCTGGCAGCAGTATGTACCATCTACAAACTGAATTCACTACGGTTCCTTAGACTGAACTTTCCGAACTCATGACCACATCTATCTGGATGCACTAATACAGCAGACACATTGGAACACCACTATCTGCAAATCTCTTTCCAAATCTCCCACCATCCTGACTTGGAAATAGATCACTGCTCTTTCAGCGTCACTTGGTCAAAATTCTGGTATTCCTTCCCTAACAACAATATGGGCCTACCTGTACCATGTAGACTGCAGCGGTTTGAAAAGGCAGCTCACCACCACAAGGACAATTAGGGATGGGCAATAAATGCAGGTGTAGCCAGAGGAAAAGTCCATCACATTCCATTAACTTATTCACTAAGTGTGTTCTTTTGTTCTTTCTCTTCAAGTAGACAACCACCTTTAGCAAGCTAGTTTGGGAAGCTGGTTATCACAGCAACAGTCAGAAGTGGGACAAGCCTTTGCACGAGAACAGCTTTTGTTTGTAACTAATAACTTCTCTATCCTGCTATTCTACTCCCTGAAATAAAAGTGCAGGAACTAATGGCAGCAAAGCCACATCCATCATCCATGCTGCAGTCCGTTAATTTCAATGAAGATCACGTAAATCCAGGTGAACAGCACTGGATATTAAAACAAAATTAACATTTTATTTTATTTTGGTATAATCACCTTTGGATTGATTTTAAGAGAGAAACTGCTTTCACATAGAACGTGTTGCAAAATATTCTTTCACAGGAGCACGATCAACCAAAAAGGTGACTAATGTAGCACCCCTGTTTAACAAGAGGAAGAGGCAGAAGACTGGAAACTATGACCTCAGTCATTGGTAAGATTTTACAGTCCATTATTAAGGGTGAAATTGCAGAGCACTTGGAAGTGCATGGTAAAATAGGGCCGTGTCATCACAGCTTCATCAAGGAGAGGTCTTGCCTAACAAATCTGCTAGAATTCTTTGAGAAGGTAACAGGGAAGTTAGGCAAAGAAGACTAAGTTTATGTGGACCAGACCTGAAATGTCAGCTTTCCTGCTCTTCTGATGCTGCTAGGCCTCCTATGTTCATCCAGCTGTACACCTTGTTATTTGAGTTTATGTGATCTATTTTGATTTCCTGAAGGTCTTTGAGAACGTGCTACACGGTGGTTGCTAAAGAAAATAATGTTAGGGGCAAGGTACTGACATTGGTAGAGGATTGGTTGACTGGCAGAAGTCAAATGGTAGGCTGGATGGCAGCCAGTGACTAGTAAACTTTTGCAGGGATCAGTGTTGGGTCCATAACTATTTACGTTATGTATTTACAATCTGGGTGAAGGAACTGAGGGCATTGTTGCTAATTTTGCAGATGACAACAAGGTAAGTGGAGGGACAGGTAGTGTTAAGGAAGCAAGGAGGCTGCAGAAGGACTTGAACTGGCTAGGAGAGTGAACAAAGAAGTTGCAGATGGAATACAATGTGGGAAACTGTGATCTTAAGCATTTTGGTGGGAAGAATAGAGGCATAGACTATTTTCTAAATGGGGAAAGGCTTCAGAAACCTGACACACAAAAGGACTTGAGATTCCTAGCTCAGAATTCTCTTGAAGTTACTATGCAGGTTCAGTTGGCAGTTAGGAAGGCAAATGTAAAGGTCGAATTCATTGCAAGAGGGCTAGAATACAAGAGCAGGGATGCACTGTTGAGGCAGTATAAGGCTCTGGTCAGACCATATTTGAAATATTGAGAGGAATTTTGAATTCCATAATCTAGGAAGAATGTGTTGGCCTTGGAGGGGATCCAAAGGAAATTAACAAGAATGATCCTGGGAATTAAGATCTTGACATATCAGGAGCAATCAGGACTCTGAGATAGTGAGAACAGCCGATGCTAGAGTCAGAGATAACACAGTGCAAAGCTGGAGGAACACAGCAGGCCAGGCAGCATCTAAGGAGCAGGAAAGTTGACGTTTTGGGAATTGAGGACTTTGTTCTGTACTCACTGGGGTTTAGAACAATAAGAGGGATCTGATTGAAACTAATAGATTACTGAAAGGTCCTGCACACTTGCACCCGAGAGCACAGCCTCAGAGTGAAGGGAGGACCCTTTACAACTGAGTCAAGGAGTAATTTCCTGATCCAGAAGGTTGTTAATCTGTGGAACTCATTGCCACAGACAGCTGTTGAAACCAAGTTATTGTGTGTATTTCAGATAGAGATAGATAGTTTTTGATTAGTAAGGAGATTGAGAGCTCCAGGGAGAAGGCAAGTCAACAGAATTGAGAAACAAATCAGCTATGATCAAATGGTGGAGCAGAGCTGAAGAGCCAAAAGACCTAATTCTATTCCTGTAACTTATTAGTATAAAAATATAAGGAGATAAAGGGATGGTTAAACAATGCCTTATTGAAGTAAAATTGTATCAGAGATAATGGGAACTGCAGATGCTGGAGAATCTGAGATAACAAAGTGTGGAGCTGGATGAACACGGCAGGTCAAGCTGCATCTTAGGAGCAGAAAAGCTGACATTTTGGGCCTAGACCTTTGGCCTGAAACGTCAGCTTTTGTGCTCCTAACATGCAGTTTGGCCTGCTGTGTTCATCCAGCTCAACACTTTGTTATCCCTTATTGAAGCCATATGTATTAAGGAGCATCTGAAAAGAGGAGAGAGATGTGAAAAGATTTAAGGATGGGTGTTCCAAAGCCCAGTGGAATATAACGATGCTGGATATGACAATGACACAGAGGTATGTATCGTGGGATAATGGTGACATCAGCAGTCATATGTATGAGACTGGAAAGAAAGGACAGACTATTCTGCACCAGTGAGAGATGAGCTGACTGAGAATGGTGTGCTGTACCACAGAGTAAATGGAAGGGTTTACAGAAACCTAGCAGTGCCAGACAGCAGTCACTCATAGGTAAAGGGAGATCACATACTGCCAACAGAGACAAGGAGAGCTAACTGAGAAAGTTCTGAGGAACGGTCACACGATCCGAAATGTTAACTCTCCACGAATGCCGCCAAATGTGGTGAGCTTTTCCAGCAATTTCTATTTTTGGTTTTGATTTACAACATCTGCAGTTCTTCTGGTTTTTACCCACCTCAGGGGGAATGTTTTAGGGAGATTATTTGTTAACACAGACACTGGTAGCGGTCTGGAATATGCTGCCAGGGATGGAATAACCTCATTCCACACATTCTCCCTAAATTGGCCTGCAGTGTGCAGGCTAGGTGGGTTAGCCGTGGAAGTGAATACGTTGTCTTGGTGGGATGCTTTTCAGAGGACTGGTATAGACATGATAAGCCAAATGGCCTGCCCCAACACTGTAGGGATTCTGCGAACCTCTCCACTTTTATAACATGCTGTGATCTTCAGGTTAAACCACCAATAGTTCTCTCTCTTTAATAAGGGAGTGGGACTGCAATGAGTTTACTTTTTACCTCGGGGTACATCACCAGTTATGAGGGATTAATGGTCTGAGTGGAACTGGAATTGATCTTCAATGATCTCAGCCTGTAGTGGGAATTGTCCTTCATGAGACAAAAAGCCTTTTTTATATATTAAAAAATACATGGCTTTCCTCAAGTCTTCGGGTGGCTACATGGAAGAAGTGACTATAAATCCTGATATCAACATAACAATGGGATACAGACAAAGGGAGGCGATAATGTTGCACTGTCAAGGGATTGAATATAAATCTTAAACAGACATAGACTGAGATAAACTCAGAAACTCAACAAGTCTGGCAGCACCTGCTGAGAAACGGAGTTAACAGTTCTTGCTTCTTCAGGAGTGAAAGGTGTTGGACAGTGTGTCTTTCTTTCTAACATCTTTCAGTTCTGAAGAAGACTCATACCGGATTTGAAATGTTAACTCTGTTTCTCTTTCCACAGATGCTGCCAGACCTGCTGAGTTTCTCCACTATACTCTTTGTTTATTTCAGATCTCCAGCATCCTCAGTATTTTGCTTTTATATTGAAGTTACATAGGCAGGGAAAGAGTGGGGAATATATACGGGTTAGAGATAAGATGTGGACAGTAGCCAACAGCAGTGAGGATAAAAGCTGGGACAAGAACACCATTAATAAATAACTCCATGAAAGAGCTGACATAGACTCCAAAATAAACCATCTCCACGTGCTCTTTTCACTCCCCACAAACGCCCTGTCACCAGCATAAATACCGTCCTCTCCCAGCTGTTTTCAGTTCTAATGAAAGGTGACTGGACTCAAAAAGTTAACTTTGTTTTTTCTCTCTTCTGACACTGTCAGGCACATTGAATTTCTCCAGCAATTTCAGCACAAACTCTGCTGGATAAGATGGAATGAATGGCCTATTGTACCAAGGATGTTCTGTTTCTATAGAGTTACAAGACTCTAATGTCTGCTGATGAAGGACATTCACTTATGATGAAGTGAGTTTCTACTTTTTAACAACTCAATTTATAATGCCTCGGTAGTAATAAAGAGTTTCCTGGATGCCCATCTCCAAAGACAGACAGCCTTGCCCAAAAGGTAGCAATATTTATCATGGATATCGGAAAGCACAGTGGGAGCAAAGGCTCAATATGTGTCTCTGGAGAGGAAGCAGAAAGCAATAGAAACATTCAGTGGATACTTGAATAACTACAAGCCATAAACAAACAGGATGAAAGCACCATGCTGTCTTACACTGATGCTGTGATGCAGATTTGTAGCAAAATACAGACAGCAAATCCCATTTCATCTCGTAGTATCAAATCCTGTAAAATGATTACAAAGCTCCATGGGATAACGTACAAGCCTTAATATCTGCCTATCAAGATAATTGACATAATGAATTCAAAAACAAATATGAGATTGTTGCCCAGATAAATATTTACTTGTGTCATGTACTGCTACCAATCCTCTTTTCTAATTCTTTAAGGAAAAAAGAAGTAAAGAAGAATCAAAACAAATTATAATTCGCTGGCCACAAAAAGGCACTGCAATAAAAATCAAATTACCAAGGTCATTTACAGAATTTTAAATTAAAAAATGGGAGGTAGAGGTTGACAGTGGACTCCAGACCCTGCAGTAACTATGTGCTGAGGAAGGTTTCAAGCAAGCTGGCAGACATCTCGAGATCTCTTCTCCGAGGCCAGCTGACTCTGGCTACATCCATTGAAGAGAAATGGGCATTAGGGTCCTACCACCCCCTCCATGGCCTGCTGGCCAGGAGCAGAACCCCTCAGGAACCACCTGATCTGCCTCCCTGCCTCCAGACAGGGATACCCAAAGAACAGAAGCGTGGAGTTGAAGCAAAGGAAAATGTTTAATAATACAGCCTTTAAAATAAAACAAACAAGGGACTAAAACGAATTTCATTCTGTATATACTTAGCCTACAGACTCCCCAAAGCTGCAAAATTTACTGGTGGCCTGACAGAACACGAACTGACTTAACCTATAACGTATGCTTGCACAGGACTACTGCATTTACCAAAATCCACCATAGACCCTGATAGAGAACAGGAGAATGCTCCTGTACAGTCTCATCCATTGGCTAGTTGGCATGTCTGGATAGTAAACAAAACTGAATGGTACGCAGCTACATCCCGTACCAGAACTGTCCCGTGCCAAATTGAAGGAATTGGAGGGAATTTGAGACAGTCAAACTGGGAAGTGCATGTCCCCATGGGAGGTCTTGAGAACCAGAGCCAATGTGAAATTCCACTCCCACAGGATCAGCTCAGACAGAAGCCCATCACACGCTGGAGCTGCCTTGACATGATAAGTGCTATTAAGACAAAATGCAACAGTTTTGAGGTTCTGCAGCAGCTAGTCCTCAGTTTGGACATTAAGAAGTCCCCACCTAGTAGATTCCAGCATGTCTCTGAGTTGGATCATGCCAGTTGTTTGAGCTCTCTGCTCCAACAGCCAACTAAATCACTCTGACAGATTCCTGGGGAGGAGTTACTCTCCCCAACCCCCAAAACTACAGCTACTACTCTCTACGTGAGATCATGATGAAAAATTGGATCAGTTTAAGGACTGGTGATGTCACAGTGGGTGTTGTCACTGGATTAATAGCCTAAAGAACTAAGCAATGTTCTGGGAACTTGGATTCAAATCCCGTCTCAGTAGGTCGTGGAATTTGAATTCAATAAAATCTGGTATTAAATTCTAGTGATTACTAATTATCAAAAATCCAACTAGTTCACTATCATCCTTAAGGAAAGGGAAATTGCCATCCTTACCTGTTCTGGCTCATAAGTGACTCCAGATCCACAGCAATGTGGTTGACTCTTATGAGCCCTCCAAAGTGGAAAAGCAAGCTACTTTGTTGTATCAAATGTCAAAAAGTCTCACATCTGGAATGAAATGGGATGGACCGTGTGATTTTGACGAAGGCACTGGAAATGATAATGGCAGATACAGCTCCCCCCAGTCATCTGCTCTGAAAAGTCTTCTTTATCAACATCTGAGGGGGCTACTGACAAAACTCGGAGAGTTAGCTCACAGCTGAGTCTGATGTTGTCATTCTCATGCAATCATAACTGATACACAATGTTCTAGACAACACCACCACCATCCCTGGCTGCATCCTGTCCTAATAGTAGAGGTAGTAGCAAAATGGTTAGCAGCCAGGAGGCATTGACGCTGAACCCCACAAAATTCCATGGGATTAAGTGAAATATTGCCAAGGAAACCACCCACAGCTTATATCTCCTGTAGCCATCTGTCCCCTTGACTGATGATTTAGTACTCTTTCATGTTGAGTACCATTCAGAGGAAACTCTAAGCTGTCAAGATGCATTAAGTAATCCACGTAAAGGACTTCAAAGTTCATCACCAAGGATCTTTCAGCTTACAAAAGTGTTACCATAGCATTAGATCTAATGAGGGCACAAATAAAATTGTGAGAAAAAGCAGCAGGTCTAAAGATTGGGAGCATTTTACAATTCAGCAAGAGAGGGTTAGAAGTTTACTCAAGGGGGGAAAATAGAGTATGAGAGTAAAAGGATAAGGATCATAGAACCTCACTGTAAAAGCTGCTTTCAATGTGTGATGTGAAAAATATTTACGACTCACTAAACGCTACAAGCCAGGGAAGCTACAATGGGGAACAAAGAAATAGAGGAAGAATTGAACACATGCTTTGCTTCTGTCTTCATAACGGGGGGGCACAGATAACAGACAACATCCCACAAATGTTAAAGAACCAACCATCTGGGGGGAAGACTGAAGGAAATTGTTAGCAAGAAGATGGTGCTTGAGAAATCATTCGGGTTAAAGGCTGGTAACCTAACAAGGCCTGATAACTCTTTACCTGGGGGTTCAAAGGAAATACCTCTGGAAATATAGGGTAGCTGGTATTCATCTTGCAAAATTCGATAGGTTCAGGAGAGGTTCTGATTGACTCAAGAGTGGAAAATATAGCCACACTACTTAAAAAGGGAGAGAAAAACCCAAAGAGTTACAAATCAGTTAACCCAACATCAGTCATGGGGAAAATCCTGGTGTCTATCATAAAAGAAATGATAACACAACATTAGGAAGGCCTTAATGAGTTGGTCAAAATCAGCATGGGTTGATGAAAGGCAAATCAAGCTTAACAAATCTATTGATAACAAAGTGTGGAGCTGGATGAACACAGCAGGCCAAGCAGCATCTCAGGAGCACAAAAGCTGACGTTTCGGGCCTAGACCCTTCATCAGAAAAATCTATTGGACTGTTTTGGGGTTGTCACTTGTAGAATATATAAGGGACAACTGGTGGATGCAGAATGGTTGAATTTTCAAAAAGTTTTTATAAGCCCCTTCTAAAAGGTTAATAGGTGAAGTTAAAGGACATGGGGATCGTAGAATCCCTACTGTGTGGAAATAGGCCCTTCAGCGCACACCGACCCTCCAAAGAGCATCTTACCCAGACACATTCCATCCCTGCAACCCTGCAACCCCCATGGCTAACTCATGGTAACCTGCACATTTCTGGACATTATGGGCAATTTAGCATAGTTAACCTACTTGGCCTGCATATCTTTGGACTGTGAGAGAAACTGGAGCACCCGGATGAAACTCATGCATTCCAGGCGGAATGTACAAACTACACACAGACAGTTACCTGAGTTTGGAATCAAACCTATGTCCCTGGCGCTGTGAGGCAGCAGTGCTAATCACTGAGCCCCCGTGCTGCCCAATGTGGGGAACGCATTAATATAGATTGAGAATGCATTGACAGCAAGAAACTGAGGGAACGGGAATAAATTATATTAGAGATAATGGGAACTGCAGACGCTGGAGAATCCGAGATAACAAAGTGTGAAGCTGGGTGAACACAGCAGGCCAAGCAGCATCTCAGGAGCACAAAAGCTGACATTTCGGGCCTAGACCCTTCATCCGAGTGGTAAGCAATGATGAAGGTGTTAGCACAAAGTTCAGTGAATTTTTTTTGTGTGTATATGCATATATATATATATATAAAATATATATATACATAAATTATGTAGCACATATTAATCTTATCGTATAATAATTGTTATACAATGTTTGTAATGTATATGTATAATATTTATAAATGACCCGGATGAGAGAACCATTTAAAAGTCTGCTGATGACACAAAATTGCAAACTTGTGAATATAAACTCCAGATACTAGAGATTGGAGGATGGTAATTGTACCCCCACTTTTTGAAGAAAAGGAGGCAGAGAGAGAAACAAAGCATGAGAGACTAGTTGGACTGATATTGCCGGTGGAGAAAATGTTCGAGTCTACTGTAAAAGACATGATAGTAAAACACTTGGAAAGCATTGATGCAATTAGACAAAGTCATCACGGAGTTATGAAAGGAAGATGATGCTAAATGATACAGTTCTCATCCAGCAGCAGGGAGGAGCTGAAGATTTAAGAACTCACAGAAGGAGCTCTCTTGATTGTCCCAACAAGGAAGAATAGCCCAGTGAATGGTAAAGCATTTCAGACTTGGTAAGAGGCATGCTGCCAGAAGAAAGAGATAGATCCTGAGAGAAGGAGGAGGTGGTCTAAAGGAGTGCTCCCAACTCAGAATTCAGCAGTGAGTAAACGGTCTTTGGAGGCTCTGTGAGCCAGGCTAACATTTTCCAGAGGGCCAGGGGAAACTTTAAAATGGCACACTGGTCCAAATTGAAAATGCAAGAAGTTAAAAAAAAATTTCATCCAGCTCGGATCAAACATAACAACTATAAGTGAGCAGGCTCGGTGTGGCATGACCACAGGAAGAGAAGTCTAAGGCAAAGGAATAAGGAGGTCTTTTCCAAGCTGGCAGGATATGACAAGGGTCAGTGCTGGGGCCTTAACTCTTTGCATAATCTGAATGATGGGGCCAAAGGTGTGGCTGCTATACTCGCTGAAGACCCAATGATAAATAAAGAAGTGAGTCATGAAGAGGACATGAGGAGCCTATAAAGGATATATAAATAGGTTAAGTAAGCAGGCAGTGATCCAGCAAATGGATTGTAATGTGGGAACTTGTGAAGTAGCCCACTTTGACAGAAAGAATAAATAAAAGCCTACTACCTAAATGGTGATATTTTCAGGACTCTGAGGTACAGAGTCATCTAGGTGTCCCAGTACATGAATTGCAGAAGGTTAGTACACAGGTACAGCAGGAAAGCTGATCAAACGCCTTATGGATTATTGTGAGGGGATTTGGCTGTAAGTGTACGGAGGCCTGTAGCCTCATGAGATGAGAAGAGTCAGAATTGATTTAATTGGAACCTGTAATATCCTGAGGGAGTTTGACCAGGTGCTTGTTGGAAGGATAATCCCTCTTATGGGAGCATCTAAAATGAAGATCTTAAGTTAACAGTCAAGGGTTGCCCACTTAAGACAGAGATGAGGAAAAAAGAATTCTCTCATAGGATTGTGAGTCTTGTTAATTTCTTTCCTCAAAAAGCAAATGTTACTTAAACTGAATCTTTAAATATTTTTAAGGCAGTGGTACAGAAATGCTTGATTACCAAGGGAATGAATATACCAAAGGTATACAGGACTGGAGGTTAAATCAAACCAGATCCTGTTGAATGGCAGAGCAAGCTTGAAGAGTTCTACTTTTGCTCCTTGTTCACATGTTTGTGAATTAATATTTATCTGAGGTTATAGATACAGGGATATGGCAAGGCCAAGCATTAAAACCATCATACTGGACAAATTAAAAACCTGAGCAGACCTGGATTACAAGGTTTGAACATTTGGGAGACTGTGTTCAGGGCCCAGAAAAGGTGGGAGATGATGCAAATCAGGATAAAGACTAGCTTCGTTCATTTAAAGTGGAAGAACATAGAACATAGAACATAGAACAGTACAGCACAGAACAGGCTCTTCAGCCCACGATGTTGTGCCGACCATTGATCCTCATGTATGCACCCTCAAATTTCTGTGACCATATGCACGTCCAGCAGTCTCTTAAATGTCCCCAATGACCTTGCTTCCACAACTGCTGCTGGCAACGCATTCCATGCTCTCACAACTCTCTATGTAAAGAACCCGCCTCTGACATCCCCTCTATACTTTCCTCCAACCAGCTTAAAACTATGACCCCTCGTGTTAGCCATTTCTGCCCTGGGAAATAGTCTCTGGCTATCAACTCTACCTATGCCTCTCATTATCTTGTATACCTCAATTAGGTCCCCTCTCCTCCTCCTTTTCTCCAATGAAAAGACACCGAGCTCAGTCAACCTCTCTTCATAAGGTAAGCCCTCCAGTCCAGGCAGCATCCTGGTAAACCTCCTCTGCACCGTCTCCAAAGCATCCACATCTTTCCTATAATAGGGCGACCAGAACTGGGCGCAGTATTCCAAGTGCGGTCTAACCAAAGTTTTATAGAGCTGCAACAAGATCTCACGACTCTTAAACTCAATCCCCCTGCTAATGAAAGCCGAAACACTATATGCTTTCTTAACAACCCTGTCCACTTGGGTGGCCATTTTAAGGGATCTATGTATCTGCACACCAAGATCCCTCTGTTTCTCTACACTGCCAAGAATCCTATCCTTATTCCTGTACTCAGCTTTCAAATTCGACCTTCCAAAATGCATCACCTTGCATTTATCCAGGTTGAACTCAATCTGCCACCTCTCAGCCCATCTCTGCATCCTGTCAATGTCCCGCTGCAGCCTACAACAGCCCTCTATACCGTCAATGACACCTCCAACCTTCATGTCATCTGCAAACTTGCCGACCCATCCTTCAATCCCCTCATCCAAGATGCGGGAATAATTCGGTATGGTCTTAATAAAAGAAGGAATCTTTCATTAAAACTGCAAATGGCGGCATTCATATAATGAAGCAGCAGGAAAGGTTAGAATCCTTTCTAATCTTGAAGGGTGCAAACCATCTTCGGAGCTGCAAGAAGATGGGAATCCTCCACCGGAGCTGGGAACTGTGGGGAAATGCTCTTGTACAGCAGAACTGTATTACTTTCAAATAAAGGCTTTTTAGCAAACAAAAACCTACGCAGGTCAGGGAGACATATCATCAGAAATAATATTCCCAGGCAGACTTAATTTCACAGATTGACCAAATAGAATACAGAAATTGCTACCTTGGACAAAATAATTTCTAAGACACAAAATAACTTCCATATTAAGTTCCAAATTAGAAGCTGAACAGTGAGCTTCTTTCTACAATCAGACAATTAGCTGAGTCTTTTATAGCCTGTCCAAAGAACAAGAAGTAGCAGATACTTTTGAAGAGATACTGAAAGCCTTCCACTATTATTTCAACCCCAGAACAAGCAATATTCAAGGAAGAACAAGATTTTATTAATGATTGCTACATTTTAGTGAAAGAAATGACCATGGTGACTTAAAGATGAAATTCAAAAGATGCAGAATTGTTGTAGAAATTGTTGATGAATCTTTGTCAGATTCATTGTCGTCTAATGAAGATCTGATGTACAGACAGCCGTCCAGATGGTGAGTCAATCAGAAGTCTAGAACTTACACAGCTCAATCTAAAGTTGATGGATTAACCTCTGCAGAAATCAGGAAAATCCATTCAATACCTAAATTACAAACTGCAAACAATGCATGTGAAAACAAACAAAGTGATTAGGATAGGGACCAATCACTAAAAGTCCTTGACAGTGCTGTTGTGCAAAGAAAGTTCACAGGCACAGACAATGCCCAGCTGCAAAAGGTGACACTGCAGATCATTTTCAAAAATGAGCAATTGTGGGACTCAGTTTCAAGAAACAAGTAATCAAGTAATTGAGATAACAAGGTGTGGAGCTGGATGAACACAGCAGGCCAAGCAGCATCTTAGGTGCAGGAAAGCTGATGTTTCGGTCCTAGACCCTTCATTAGAAATATTTGAATTGAATTAGCTTTATTCTCACATGTACTTAAATAAGAACAGTGAAAAGTTTACAAGTCACCACTTACAGTGCCATGTTTGGTGCAAGGTATCTGGATACAGGCTCTTCAGTGACAAGATTAGTTACAGTGTAGCAATGTTGCAAACACATAGCGCCGTCCTAGGTAAAGAGTATTGAGGTACAATCCTTAGTTACAGAACTGAGAAAGGAAGAAAAAAAGCAACATTACAGCTATACGCAGTATAATTATGTCAGAAAAACAAGAAGCAAATCGAAAAAGACAAACATCACAGAGTCTCTCCAAGGGGTCTCCACAGTAGACCAGCACAGGGACCCTTCGCATGGCCTGACCACTGGCCACCACGCCTACCCCACACCACACCAAAGGTCGTTACCCACAGAAATTGGTTAATGAGGTGGAAATGTCCACAACAGAGGAAAACAAAATAAAAATACCCCTGGGGGAAATTGGTGATGGAAACCTGACAATTAGCATGCTGGTGATAATGTCAATGGTCAACCCATTAATTTTAATGTAGACATGGGAACAAACACTGCATTATTATCAGATGTTGAGACACGCTCAAGAGAACACTGTCTAGAGCTGACTGCAGTATAACTACATGGCCCAGAAGGCAAAGCATGTAAAGGGCACAGATACGTTGCAAACAACACTCCAATCTAAGGAATGACAGAAAGCAGAAAACTTGCATATAATTCTTAATCAAGAATCCTTGTTCTTGAGTAGGCAGTCATGTCCTATTGAGGCAACCTCAGTATTCTTCAAGAGCACAAATGTTAAGCTTTGTAAAGTTAACAGAACAACCAGTCAAAGAACTAACAATTATGTATTCTTTATTCGTTTATGGGATGAGGACATTGCTGACTCGGCCAACATTTATTGCCCATCCATAAATGCCCAGAGGCAGTTAAGAATCAACTACATTACTATGGGTCTGGAATCACATTTTGACCAGGCTAGGTAAGAATGACAGTTTCCTTCCCTAATACTTCCCTAAAGTACAATTCAAACCCATGTCCCCAGAACATTATCTGGGTCTCTGGATTATTAATAAACCACCATTTGGCCATCACCTCCTCAATATACATCTGAAATTCCAAAGAGTAACTTTAGAGAAAGTGATGGCCTAGTGGTATTATACCTAAACAAGAAACCCAGGTAAAATTCTAGAACCTGGGCTCAAATCCAGGGGCCCCACCCTACAATTAAACAAAAGGTCAGTGGATGCTGGAAATCTGAAACAAAAAGAGAAATTCAACAGGTCTGGTAGCATCTGTGTGGACAGAAACAGAGTTAGTAGGAACTGCTGATGCTGGAGAATATGAATAACAAGGTGTAGAACTGGATGAACACAGCAGGCCAAGCAACATCAGAGGAGAAGGAAGGCTGATGCTTTGGGCCTGGACCCTTCTTCAGAAATGGGAGAGAGGAAGGGGGTTCTGAAATAAATAGGGAGAGAAGTGGAGGCGGATGGAAGATTGATAAAGGAGCAGATAGGTGGAGAGGAGACATTCAGGTCAAAGAGGCGGGGATGAAGCCAATAAAGGTGAGTATAGGTGGGGAGTTAGGGCTGGGGTTGGTCAGTCCGGGGAAGGCGGACAGGTCAAGGAGGCAGGGATGAGCCTGGTAGGTAGGAGGTGGGGTGGGCGTTGAGGTGGGGGGAGCAAATAAGTGGAAGTAAGAACGGACAGGTTAAGAAGGCGGGGACGAGCTGGGCTGGTTTTGGGATGTGGTGGGGGAGGGAAGATTTGAAGCTTGTGAAGTCCACATTGATACCACATTACCAGCTCTACACCTTGTTATCTCAGAAATGCTTTGAGCCTAGTGACTATCCTTCAGAACTGGGATGTGCTTTCTCTCTACTGATGCTGCTAGACTTGCTGAGTTTCTTCACTAATTTCTGTTTCAGTATCTTGGAAGTGAAAGAAACTGCCATCCTTACCTGGCCTTGCCTTTCTTTGACCAGACCAGTAATGTGATCAACTCTTAACTGCTCTCTAGGGATTTTGAGGTGGGCATGAAATATAGGTCTCGCCAGAGATGCTCACATCCTGGATTTAAAAAGAAATAACCTGGTCACTGGACAATTGGAGAATATTTCATAGAGTTCCTATACTTATTGCAGACCTTGAGTTAAAAAAAATTCTAATCTTTGATTAAAAATATTCAGCATGGCTTTGTGAGGGGCAGGTCATGCCTCAGAAGCCTTACTGAATTCTTTGAGGATGTGGCAAAACACATCGATGAAGGCAGTGCAGTGGATGTGGTGTATATGGGTTTTAGCAAGGCATTTGATAAGGTTCCACACGGTAGGCTTGTTCAGAAAATAACGAGGCATGGGATTCAGGGAAATTTGGCTGTGTGGATACAAAACTGGCTGTCCAATAGAAGACAGAGGATAGTAGTAGATGGCAAGTTTTCAGCCTGGAGCTCGGTCAACAGTGGTGTTCCTCGGGGATCTGTTCTAGGACCTCTGCTCTTTGTGATTTTATAAATGTCTTGGATCAGGAATTGGAAGGGTGGGTTAGTAGGATTGTTGATGACATGAAGGTTGGTGGAGTTGTGGACAGTGTGGAGGGCTGTTGTAGATTGCAATGGAACATTGACAGGATGCAGAGCTGAGCAAAGAAGTTGCAGATGGAACTTTACCCAGAAAAGCATGCAGTGATTTTGGAAGGCCGAATTTGCATGGAGGATACAGGGTTACTGGCAAGATTCTTGGCAGTGTGGAGGAACAGAGGGATCTTGGGGTCCACATACATAGACCCTTCAAAGTTGCTACCCAAAGAGATCGGGTAATAAAGAAGGCGCATGGTATGTTGGCTTTCATTGGCAGTGAATTAAGTTTAAGAGCCGTGAGGTTATGCTGCAGCTCTATAAAACTCTGGACAGACCACAGTTGGAATGTTGGGTTCATTTCTGGTTACCTCATTGCAGGAAAGATGTGGAAGCTTCAGAAAGGGTGCAGAGGAGATTTACCAAGATAATTTTTTGCGCAAAGTGTTGGGTGTGCAGAATGCACTACTGGCAGTGGTGGTGGAGTCAGATACTTATGGGACTTTTAAGCGACTCTTGGATAGGCACATGGAGGATAGTAAAATTTTGGGTATGCAGGGTAGATTGATCTTAGTAGGATAATAGGTCAGCACAATATTGTGGGCCAAAGGGCCTGTACTGTGCAGTACTGTTCTATGTTCTATATTCTATGTAATGAAATTAATTATGTTGGCATAAGAACATTGTTTCTTTATTTCAATAAGATGGGAGACTGTTATAGTACAGAACTGTGCTTGCCCCACACTTAAGTGGTCTAGATCATCCTGAAGCCTCTTTGGTTCCTCAAAATCATAAAATGACCAGCCACAGCACAATATTCTGCTGTTAGCTGGAGCTGATAAATCATTCAAATAGATGATAGCAAGCAGTATTATTCTTTTCAGAAACAAAAACAAAGTTGCTGGAAAGGCTCAGCAGGTGTGAAGGAATAAGCAGAGTTAATGTTTTGGGTCCAATGACCCTTCCTCAGAAACCTTATCATTACTCTTCTGTTCATGATCTGGAAACAAGAGAGCAATTGATGTCATCTTCCTTTCCATCAAAACCAAGGGGATGTTCTGGGGTGGACCTCTTTGAATACAGATACAAAACGTTTTTGATCAGAATAGACAAAAAATGTTAGAAATGAAGAAATAGGCCTAATAATCTCAGATATCAGGACAGTTTGCTGATGAATATTTCAAAGAGTTGACAGCATCATATGGATTTGCCCAGACTAACAGTTGACCAAGAGACTCCTGAAGCCAATGGTAAAGCTGAGAGAGGAAGGTGCACTGTGGAGACATTGCCGAAGGAGAGCGACGACATCCGACTTGATCCTTGATCTATTGTTCAACTTTGTTACAAAACATTTCAGCTCCTTGTGAACTCCTCATGGAAAGATGCAAAAGAGCTCAACTTCCTACCCACCCACACACATTTTTGCTGCAATACAGATGGTGACTAGAAAACAGTGAGAGGAAAAAGTGATAAATACTGTTCCAGCCAAATGTGGAACTGGGATGAATAGCCCAAAGCACTTAACCTACTAGACCTCTGGACAAGCCAAAAAGCTCGAGTAAGGAAATACACCACAGCCAGTCTATAAACCTATTCCAATTTACACTGTTACACTGTGATGGAATAGCCCCTATTTCTGTACAGAAACAGCCTTTGGCACAGTAGAACAGTCATCAACACAGTCAAACAGACCAGAGATGCTTTGTTTATCAAGAGATCCAGCCTGATTATTTAATGGGATCTTCGGTCCTTCCAATAGGGCGATGCAAACAGGATGTTCCTGATGACCAGGGAGTTCAGAACCAGAGGTCACAATCTAGAATATGAGGTAAACCATTTAGGACCAAGATGAGGAGAAATCTCTTCACCCAGAGAGATGTGAGTCAGTGGAATTCTCTACCACAGAAAGCAGGTGAGTCCAAAACACTGTTGATTTCAAGAAGCAGCTGGATATAGTACTTAGGACAGCACGGTGGCTCAGTGGTTAGCACTGCACCCTCACAGCACCAGGGACCCGCGTTCGATTCTAATCTCGGGTGACTGCCTGTGTGGAGTTTGCACATTCTCCCCGTGTCTGCGTGGGTTTCCTCCGGGTGCTCCGGCCTCCTCCCACAGTCCAAAGATGTGCAGGCTAGGTGGATCGGCCATGCTAAATTGCCCGTAATGTTCAGGGGTGTGTGGGTTATAGGGGCATGGGTCTGGGTGGGATACTTCAAGGGACAGTATGGTCTTGTTGGGCCAAAGGGCCTGTTTTCACACTGTAGGGAGTCTAATGTAATCTAAAGGGAAATGGGAGTAAAGCATGAACAGGCTATTGAGTTGGACAACCAGCCATGATCATAATGAATAGGGAGTAGGCTTAAAGTGGTGAGGAGCCTACTACTTCCATTCTCTGTATTTCCACAGTGGTTCTCCCCCTGCCCAGTGGAATACATCCAACCACATGGAATTCCCAACTCCCCCTAAGGGGACTAGAACACATGCAATTTGACAAGTGAAAGCCAGACATAACTTCATTCCAAGACCTCTTTTTGAGATCTTCTCAAGGGTTACATTTTGATTTGTTCGCTCCACACTGCCCTCCAACCCCACCATACCTGGCACCTTCCCCTGCAACCGGAGGAAATGCTACACTTGCCCCCACACCTCCTCCCTCACCCCTATCCCAGGCCCCAAGATGACATTCCACATTAAGCAGAGGTTCACCTGCACATCTGCCAATGTGGTATACTGCATCCACTGTACCCAGTGTGGCTTCCTCTACATTGGGGAAACCAAGCGAAGGCTTGGGGACCGCTTTGCAGAACACCTCTGCTCAGTTCGCAACAAACAACTGCACCTCCCAGTTGCAAACCATTTCCACTCCCCCTCCCATTCTTTAGATGACATGTCCAACATGGGCCTCCTGCAGTGCCTCAATGATGCCACCCGAAGGTTGCAGGAACAGCAACTCATATTCCGCTTGGGAACCCTGCAGCCTAATGGTATCAATGTGGACTTCACCAGCTTCAAAATCTCCCCTTCCCCCACCGCATCCCTAAACCAGCCCAGTTCGTCCCCTCCCCCACTGCACCACACAACTAGCCCAGCTCTTCCCCTCCACCCACTGCGTCCCAAAACCAGTCCAACCTGTCTCTGCCTCCCTAACCTGTTCTTCCTCTCACCCATCCCTTCCTCCCACCCCAAGCCGCTCCCCCATCTCCTACCTACTAACCTCATCCCACCTCCTTGACCTGTCCGTCTTCCCTGGACTGACCTATCCCCTCCCTACCTCCCCACCTATACTCTCTCCACCTATCTTCTTTTCTCTCCATCTTCGGTCCGCCTCCCCCTCTCTCCCTATTTATTCCAGAACCCTCACCCCATCCCCCTCTCTGATGAAGGGTCTAGGCCCGAAAAGTCAGCTTTTGTGCTCCTGAGATGCTGCTTGGCCTGCTGTGTTCATCCAGCCTCACACTTTGTTGTCTTACATTTTGATTTTCTAGGTTATTTTTGGTTTTCAGGACTGCATTTTCATTCTTACTAATCGATTTGCAGTCACATTCGAACATTACGCTGAGATATGGGTGATGGCACTCACAGAACAGAATATCCTCAATAATTCTCAATCGTGCATTAAACTTAAAGCGAAACTCACAAGAAAACCATCTTTTTTTATTTTGGATACCACAGTATGTAAATTAGCACAAGGCAACAAGCACAAATTAGCAACAATTTAGTTTTAAATATCTGATACATGCTTCTAGATGTAAAGAGTGATTGCCTGAAATGTACCACAGACTAACGAGGTCATAGTGAATGTGCTTCTATCATGATGATGGAAGAGATCAACAAGTTGATTTTGACCATGTTACTGCATCTCAGGTCTCAGCTTTGAAATAAATTTAATCATTAACACAGTGATCAATGCAGTTTCATTCACTAGCTGCTTTCCATATTTAATAGCTGCTGGACATATGCAGCCCTAAACTCAAGATTCCACATTCTTTCACAAGAAATTTATTGCCTCAGAGATTTCCTGATTTCCTGGTTCCCTGGTTAGCTAAGTATGCACGTGTAAAATGATTTGCTCTTAGTTGCAGCCTCTCTCTCCTCCGATGCAATGCCTCTCTCTTCCTCTTTGCATCCTACCTCTCACCCTGCAAACTCTTTCTGTCCCTTTCCTTTCGTCGTCAAAGCCTGCATTGGTGGCCATTGCTCATATCTCTGCCACCCCTCTTCTTATCTCTCTCCCATGGCAGGTTCCTTCTCTCCCACTGTAGCCTTTCTCAGACTCATCTTTTTAATGACTCCTCTCTCTAATCGTGTAACATTTCCCCCCAACCCCTTCTTCACTCCCTTCTTCACTTGGAGGCTCCCCTTGAAACTTCCCTGCCACGCCCTTACTTGCTGAAAGGGTGAATTTAACGCTTTATTACCTTGTTGACTTGATGAGACTTAAGGTTCCTTGTTTAGATGTTTATTTATGCATGTACACATAAAGCAAATGGCATACACTTTAAACCTTCATGACAGGTAACAGCCATCCATTCAACAATTCCTACAGTTTTTAAAAAAATATTCATTTGTAGAATCCCTACAGTGGGAGGCAGGTCATTCAGCCCATTGAGTCCACACTGACCATCCACAGGGCAGCCTATCCAAACACAACTCCCTTCCCTTTCAATGCATCTCCCACAGCCTTCCAGCTTGCACATATTTGGACTGCGGAAGGAAACCAGAGCAAAGCCACACAGACATGGGGAAAAAGTTTAAATGCCACAAAGACAGTTGCCCAAGGCTAAGACTGAACCCAGGTCCCTGGCACTTAGAGACAGCAATACCAACCACTAAGCCACTGTGCCACCTAGTCAGAGTATATGGATGTTGCTGGCATTTATTACCCATTCCTAATTGCCTAAAGGGCAGTTAGCAACCACATTGCCATGAATCTGGAGTCACATGTGGGCCTGACAAGGTAAGGATACCAGTTTCAATCCCAAAAGAGCATTAATGAATGGAATTGGTTTTATTCCTGGCATTCAACAATGTCTTCATGACATGCCCGTCAGCCATGATTTAAATGGCGGAGTAGACTTAATGGGTCAAATAGCCTTACTTCCACTCCTATGTCCTATGGTCTTATGGTCTTATGATCAACATTAATCCCAAATTGTTTTTTAGTGAATTCAAATTCCACTATCCGCCAAGGCAGGATTCAAATCCAGAACAGTAGCTGGGCCTTTGGATTAATAGTCCCGTGATAATACCACTAAGTCATCAAAAGCCCAGTATTAATTACCAATCAAAAGTTTAGGCTTTGCCCAACTCTATCTCTGCATAACCATCTTCGCATAGTTAACATTCCAAGTTAGCACATATTATCTGACCATATTCAAACTAAAAAATATTATCATGTTATACCATCATATCAATACATGTTCACATCTCAACCTCTTATTACGTACTTTGTGTTCACCAGTAAACCTACAGTGTGTTGGGGTGGCATGGTGGCTGAGTGGTTAGTACTCATGCCACACAGTGCCAGGGACATGGAACATAGAACATAGAGCATTACAGCACAGTACAGGCCCTTCGGCCCTCGATGTTGTGCCGACCTGTCATACTGATCTCAAGCCCATCTAACCTACACTATTCCATGCACGTCCATATGCTTGTCCAATGACGACTTAAACGTACCTAAAGTTGGCGAATCTACTCCCGTTGCAGGCAAAGCGTTCCATTCCCTTACTACTCTCTGAGTAAAGAAACTACCCCTGACATCTGTCCTATATCTTTCACCCCTCAATTTAAAGCTATGCCCCCTCGTGCTCGCTGTCACCATCCGAGGAAAAAGGCGCTCCCTATCCACACTATCTATCCCTCTGATTATTTTATATATTTCAATTAAGCCACCTCTCAACCTTCTTCTCTCTAATGAAAACAGCCTCAAGTCCCTCAGCCTTTCCTCGTAAGACCTTCCCTCCATACCAGGCAACATCCTAGTAAATCTCCTTTGCACCCTTTCCAAAGCTTCCACATCCTTCTTATAATGCGGTGACCAGAACTGTACGCAATACTCCAAGTGCGGCCGCACCAGAGTTTTGTACAGCTTCACCATAACCTCTTGGTTCCGGAACTCGATCCCTCTATTAATAAAAGCTAAAACACCGTAAGCCTTCTTAACAGCCCTGGCAACCTGGGTGGCAACTTTCAAGGATCTGTGTACATGGACACCGAGATCTCTCTGCTCATCTACACTACCAAGAATCTTGCCATTAGCCCTGTACTTTGCCTTCTGGTTACTCCTACCAAAGTGTATCACCTCACACTTGTCTGCATTAAACTCCATTTGCCACCTCTCAGCCCAGCTCTGCAGCTTATCTATGTCTCTCTGCAGCCTACAACATCCTTCGTCACTATCCACAACTCCACCGACCTTAGCATCGTCTGCAAATTTACTAACCCATCCTTCTACGCCCTCATCCAGGTCATTTATAAAAATAACAAACAGCAGTGGACCCAACACCGACCCTTGTGGTACACCACTAGTAGCTGGTCTCCAGGATGAACATTTCCCATCAACTACCACCCTCTGTCTTCTTTCAGCAAGCCAATTTCCGATCCAAACTGCTATATCTCCCACAATTCCATTCCTCCGCATTTTGTACAATAGCCTATTGTGGGGAACCTTATCGAACGCCTTGCTGAAATCCATATACACCACATCAACCGGTTTACTCTCATCCACCTGTCTGGTCACCTTCTCAAAGAATTCAATAAGGTTTGTGAGGCACGACCTTCCCTTCACAAAACCGTGCTGACTATCCCTAATCAATTTATTCTTTTCTAGATGATTATAAATCCTACCCCTTATAACCTTTTCCAACACTTTACCAATAACTGAGGTAAGGCTCACTGGTCTATAATTACCAGGGTTGTCTCTACTCCCCTTCTTGAACAAGGGAACCACATTTGCTATCCTCCAGTCATCTGGCACTATTCCTGTAGACAATAATGAGTTAAAGATCGGCCAAAGGCTCGGCAATCTCCTCCCTGGCTTCCCAGAGGATCCGAGGATAAATCCTATCCGGCCCAGGGGACTTATCTAACTTCACCTTCTGAAGGATTTCTAATATCTCTTCCTTGTGAACCTCAATCCCACATAGTCTAGTAGCCTGTATCTCAGTATTCTCCTCGACAACATTGTCACTTTCTAGAGTGAATACTGTTGAAAAATATTCATTTAGTGCTTCCCCTATCTCATCTGACTCCACACACAACTTACCACTACTATCCTTGATTGGGCCTAATCTTACTTTCGTCATTCTTTTATTCCTTAAATATCTATAGAAAGCCTTAGGGTTTACCCTGATCCTATCCACCAAAAACTTCTCATGTCTCCTCCTGGCTCTTCTGAGCTCTCTCTTTACATCTTTCCTGGCTACCTCGTAGCCCTCAAGTGCCCTAACTGAGCCTTCACATCTCATCCTAACATAAGCCTTCTTCTTCCTCTTGACCAGAGATTCCACCTCCTTCGTAAACCACGGCTCCCGCACTGTACAGCTTCCTCCCTGCCTGACAGGTACATACTTATCGAGGACACACAGGAGCTTTTCCTTGAATAAGCTCCACATTTCTACTGTGCCCATCCCCTGCAGTTTCCTTCCCCATCCTATGCTCCCTAAATCTTGCCTAATCTCATCGTAATTGCCTTTCCCCCAGCTGTAACTCTTGCCCAGTGGTATACACCTATCCCTTTCTATCACTAAAGTAAACATAACAGAATTGTGATCGATATCACCAAAGTGCTCACCTACTTCCAAATCTAACACCTGGCCGGGCTCATTACCCAGTACCAAATCTAATGTGGTTTTGCCCCTTGTTGAGTGTGATTCCAGCCTTGGGTGACTATCTGTGTGAAGTTTGAACAATCTCTATTGTCTGTGTGAGTTTCCCCCCGAGCCCAAAGATGTACATATTAGGTGGATTGGCTGTGCTAAATTGCCCACATTGTCCAGGAAGGAGTAGATGAGGTGGGTTAATCATGGGAACTGTCGGGAAACAGAGCCTTAGGAGGATTCTGTTTCAAGGGCCAGTGAGGACTCAATGGGCCAAAAAGCTTCCTTCCACACTGTTGGGATTCTTCTATTTCCCCTTTAGGTCCCTTCTATTTTGGCCCTCCTATATGTTTTCCTTTTACATTCCCCTGACAAACACTGCCATGTAAAACCAAACACCAGCCCCCACCATCCCCCCAACCAAGTGACCTGGCCAGCCATTTACCTCATGCTGCATCTTGTCTGATCCCAGCCTCTAACCATCTCCACATCTTCTCCCTGCTCCTCCAATCACAGATGTTTCTTTCACGCATTTGCCCCTGAACAGTTCAACCTATCGGCAACAAGTAACAGAGGTAACAAAAACAGAAATTGCTGGAGAAACTCAGCAGGTCTAGCAGTATCTCTGGAAAGAAAATAAAGGTTAATGTTTCTTCAGAAATGTCACTGGGCTTGAATTGTTGATTCTGCTTTCTTTTCATTTATTTATTCATTGGATGAGGGTGGCACTGGCTAGGCAGCATTTATTGCACATCCATAATTCCCCAGAGGGCAGTTAAAGGTCAACCCCATTATGTCTGGAGTCTCATTCAGGCCAGACGAAATAGGGATGGCAGTTACTTTCCTTAAAGAACATTCATGAACCAGAGATAATAAAATGTGAGGCTGGATGAACACAGCAGGCCAAGCAGCATCTCAGGAGCACAAAAGCTTTTGTGCTCCTGAGATGCTGCTTGGCCAGCTTTTGTGCTCCTGAGATGCTGCTTGGCCTGCTGTGTTCATCCAGCCTCACATTTTATTCTCTTGGATTCTCCAGCATCTGCAGTTCCTATTATCTCTATTCATGAACCAGATGTGTTTTTCCGACAATCGACAATGGATTCACAGTCATCATTAAATTCTTAATTCCATTTTTTGTTTTATTGACTTCAAATTCTAGTGGAGGTGATGGCCTAGTGGTATTACCACTGAACTGCTAAACCAGTAGACGTAGGTAATGACCTGTGAACCCAGGTTTGAATCCTGCCACGGCAGACGGTGAAATTTAAATTCAATAAATATCGGGACTTAAGAGCCTTCCCTTAGGGAAGGAAATCTACTGTCCTTTCCTGGCCTGGTCTACATGTGACTCCAGGCCCCTAGCAATGTGATTGATTCTTAACTGTCCTCTGGTGCAATTAAGGAAGGGTAATAAATGTTGGTTGTCCAGTGATGCCCTCATTCCGTGAATGATTAAGTAAAAAAATTCCACCATCTGCCGTGACAGAATTCAAACCCATGTTCGTAGAACATTATCTGGGTCTCTAGAGTAACAGTCCAGTGATAATGTCACTAGGCCGTTGCCTGTCAATTTCTCTCCACAGATGTTACCAGACCTGCTGAGTTTCTCCAGCAATTTCTGGTTTCTGTTTTCTGCAGTTCTCGCTTTTATAGAAGTGATAGAGGCGGCAACTTGCGATTGGACGAATTGTTCCTCAAGGATTCTGGCAGTTGTGAGCATGAGAGCCAATATTTTCTCAGTGGTGCCATGAGTCCATGTATTTTGGTGGCATTTTTGGTGAATTCACATCCCCCCCCACCCCAGCCCCAGCGCCATGTATTTTAATTTTGGATGAATACAACACAATGGTTTCACCTACAGTCAGAGGCAGGGCGGATATGGGCAGATGTAATATAATGAGTGGAATCAATGGCCTATTTGGGAGAATGTAATCTAAGGGGTTAAGTCTGACGTGACAGTATACATCGTCACGGGAAGAGACGTAATGTCACGTGGTCTTGTTTTCTCTTGCAGCCTCGTGGGAAGATTTTCTTAAACAAAGTCCATATTTTCCCTTCCTGAGCATAATCTAAAGATTGTTTATGAGTAGCACAACAAAACCAAGAATATGATAGATGAGTCAGTTTGTGCATTTTTCTGCTCGTGTCTCTGGAATGGGGCATATGTCTTGGAGCTCTGAGAGCCACCAGCCAGAATTCACCTTGTATGAATTCTTCCCAGTCTTAAGCAATTAAGCAATACTAGCATTTCGCGTTGAGAGTGCAGATTTCCAGGTTCTACAGTGCTTTTGCATTAATTTTCAGTCAACGTTTTGCTAGGAAAAGCACCAGTATGTTGCTTCTGAAGGATTTGGTCCTCACTTTAGGGTTGTTGAATTGATTCACCCGATGTTGACGAAGGGAGAGAGAGAGAGAGAGAGAGAGAGAGAGAGAGAGAGAGAGAGAGAGAGAGATGTTAGAAATCAAAGTGGCCTTGCCTCGAAGCAGTCATTAAACGCTGCGACAGGGCAACAACACACAAAATCCTCTGAACACACAACACACAGACTGCTCTCAGCCATGCTATTTTCTCAAAGGTCCTGTGATTCAGCTGCAGACTCTAACTCCAGCTGTCGATGTGCATGCCTATTACCGGTCTCCACCTGAGCATTGCGGTGGTGCTAGCCACGTTACAGCCTCAGTCCTCAGGCACTATATCAGTGACAACAGGGGGAGACGATTCCTGTCTCCCTGCGGAATCCCAGAAAGCAAGGGCTAGGAAATAGATGGATTATACAAGAAGCAAAACATAAATTGATCCAGATTAGTGTCTTTCACTTCCCACTTCCCCTCCTTATCCTTTTTTCATCTCGCCAGGGAAATGGAGTTTTCTGGTAAATCCACACTTATGTGATGACTCCATTTTGGCCTTCATCAAGCCCAGTGTTCCTTCAGCTGGATATCAGCCTGTGCCTCTAGCTATTTACACCATGATCAGTCTAGTAATTAGCAGACTGTTTAATATAATGTAGAAGCAATTAGGAGGTGATAACATGCAATTAAGATGTGTTCTCAGATTACAGTTTGTGATGAATAAGCAATCGTACCCGTGATCTCTAAAAGATGAAGTACCCATCTCAGGAATGTCAAACTGTAGTGATTTAATCTGAATTATTTTCAATTAATATGCATGTCTACCTCCACTGTTTTTACCACTCTTTTGACATTGATAAATTAAACTGAGCCTGTCAGAATTTGTCCCCCAGTCAATGTGTTTGTGAATGTCACATTTTCTGGAGTTTTTTTTTTCCCTTTCCTTCCATCTGCCTTGGAGCTCTGTCTGGTTTACTTCAGGTCCCTCGATTCATCTCAAGGATTACATCAATGTGTCAGTTTGAGTGGAGCAATAATCTGAGAAGGGGATTGATATAAATAGAGTGTTAAAATATAATTGTTTGTCATGTCATTTCTCCCCACACCCCACACCTCCAACGTTCAATACCTTTGAGTCCTGTTGGGGTAAATTAGAAAGCTTGGATGACAAGAGTCTTGGGATTCTGTTTGTAGACTGTCCAACCAGTTACCAGTTTGGTGTGCCATTTGAGGCCGTGGTATTTGTCAAGTGCATTGCCTTGCAAGCTGCCATATCCTCCTTCTCAAGAGCACTCCCAGCTGTGCTTTCAGCACCATGACATAAAGCCTTTAAAGAGCAGGTTCTGCCATCTCCAACTGCACCCCCCCCCCCACCTCCGCCCACCACCACCCGTGCCCAAATGGTCCTCCCCCTTTCCATCTCCTCCCCCCGACTCTGAAAGCACAAGCATAATAGGATTGGCGTGCGACACACTTAAAATTACTGGTCAATTTCGCAGGGAGCACAGTGAGATTAAACAAGGGAGAGGTTCATTGCTGCCTCACAGCATCAGGGACCCAAGTTTGACTCCACGCTCAGGTGACTGTCTCTGTGAAGTTTGCACATTCTCTCCACGCCTGCATGGGTTTCCTCCGGGTGCTCCGGTTTCCTCCCACAGTCCAAAGATGGGCAGGCTAGGGTGGATTGACCAAGCTAAATTGCCTATAGTATTCAGGGGTATGCAGGCTAGGTGAATTAGGAATGGGAAATGGAAGGTTAAAAGGATAAGAGAGGGGTGGGCCTTGGTTGGGGGGTGGGGGTTGCTCTTCAGAGGGTCAGTGTGAGCTCAATGGGCCAAATGGCCTGCTTCCACACTGCAGGGATTTTATGGAGTAATAATCTTGCTCAGTGAACATTTACAATCTTTCGTGGGAGGCATTTTATTCAAGTCAAATCTTGTTTTCTGCTGATGTCCATGTGAGTATTTTCTACAGCATGGGAAGTAATCATTAGTCATTATGCAAACAGAAATTGCCGATAAACCCAGCAGGTCTGGCAGCATTTGTGGAAACAAAGCAAGGTTAACACTTCAATTCCAGTGACTCTTCATAGGAATCGATAGTAGCTGGGAAAAAATGATATTTGTGCAGAAGCTGAAGTAGGGTGGGGACGACAGTGCTGGGGTGGGGAGGGTGAGGTGAGTAGATCATTGGAGACAGAGCATAGAGAGAGAGAGAGTGAGAGAGAGAGAGAGAGACAGAGAGGGAGAGAGACAGAGAGAGAGAGAGAGAGAGAGAGAGATGAAAGGTGTAGGCAAACAGCAAGATTACTGATCACAGGCCCGGAGGGAAGAAGAGCTGAATAGGTATTAACACGAGTTTAGAATGAGAAAATACATCAGCTGTACTGAATGCAACCCATATATAATGTGATAAAAACTGAAAGAATTGCAAATGCTGGAAATAAAAATAAAATAGAAATTGTTGGAAAAGCTCAACAGGCCTGGCAGCAGAGATAATGGGAACTGAAGATGCTGGAGAATTCCAAGATAATAAAATGTGAGGCTGGATGAACACAGCAGGCCAAGCAGCATCTCAGGAACACAAAAGCTGACATTTCAGGCCTAGACCCTTCATCAGAGACGGGGTTGGGGAGAGGGAACTGGAATAAATAGGGAGAGAGGGGGAGGCGGACCGAAGATGGAGAGAAAAGAAGATAGGTGGAGAGAGTATAGGTGGGGAGGTAGGGAGGGGATAGGTCAGTCCAGGGAAGACGGACAGGTCAAGGAGGTGGGATGAGGTTAGTAGGTAGGAGGTGGGGGTGCGGCTTGGGGTGGGAGGAAGGGATGGGTGAGAGGAAGAACCGGTTAGGGAGGCCGAGACAGGTTGGACTGGTTTTGGGATGCAGTGGGTGGGGGAGAAGAGCTGGGCTGGTTGTGTGGTGCAGTGGGGGGAGGAGACAAACTGGGCTGGTTTTGGGATGCAGTGAGGGAAGGGGAGATTTTGAAACTGGTGAAGTCCACATTGATACCATTAGGCTGCAGGGTTCCCAGGCGGAATATGAGTTGCTGTTCCTGCAACCTTCGGGTGGCATCATTGTGGCAGTGCAGGAGGCCCATGATGGACATGTCATCTAGAGAATGGGAGGGGGAGTGGAAATGGTTTGCGACTGGGAGGTGCAGTTGTTTGTTGCGATCTGAGCGGAGGTGTTCTACCTGCACATCTGCCAATGTGGTATACTGCATCCACTGTACCCGGTGTGGCTTCCTCTACATTGGGAAAACCAAGCGGAGGCTTGGAGACCGCTTTGCAGAACACCTCCTCTCAGTTCGCAACAAACAACTGCACCTCCCAGTCGCAACCTGTCTCTGCCTCCCTAACCGGTTCTTCCTCTCACCCATCCCTTCCTCCCACCCCAAGCCGCACCCCCCTCTACCTACTAACCTCATCCCACCTCCTTGACCTGTGCGTCTTCCCTGGACTGACCTATCCCCTCCCTACCTCCCCACCTATACTCTCTCCACCTACCTTCTTTACTCTCCATCTTCGGTCCGCCTCCCTCTCTCTCCCTATTTATTCCAGTTCCCTCTCCGATGAAGGGTCTAGGCCCGAAACATCAGCTTTTGTGGTCCTGAGATGCTGCTTGGCCTGCTGTGTTCATCCAGCCTCACATTTTATTATCTTGGAATTCTCCAGCATCTGCAGTTCCCATTATCTATGAAAGGGGAATATGTGTCTGGTGGCGGCTTTCCACTGGAGGTGACCAAAATGACGCTAATAATCCTCCGGAAATGGATGCTGGATGATGGTGGGTGAAGACAAAGGGGTCCTATCGCTGTCGCGGGAGGAAAAACATGGGGTGAGGTTCCCATATAATCTGATACTGGGCCAAGGTAGAGGTGAGAATGGGTGAGTGTGCTAGAAACAGTGTATGCTATAAAAGGACCAGGTGTGTGCGGGGATTATTAGACATGGAAGGATGGGGTCTTGCTCAAAAGTTATTGAACTTGATGTTAAAAACCTCAAGGCTGCAGGATCCCCAAGCAGAAAATGTGATGTTGTTCTTCCAGTTTGTGCTGAGGCTCACTGGAACACTGCTGCAGGCCTGCAACAGTTGGCCAAGGAGTGTGGTGGTGTGTTGACGTGACAGGTAACTGGGAGTTTGGGGTCATTTCTGTGATCAGAACATGTTCTCAAAGTGGTGACCCAACCTATCAAAAGTTCAGAAGTCCTTTGCCTTCATGAGCCCCCCAGCTGCTGAAGTCTATTTCCGTGATATGGCAGCAATATTCCTGAGGCTAGCTGGCCCATCATAAGAAAAATAGTCATTCTAGAAAACACAATTTGAATGTAACAGCCTTTTTGGTTTCGCTCATGGAGTGATCATGTGATTGATGACCTCATCAGAGGAAATGTTTTGGAGGAATTACCGAGCCCAGTAGAGAGAGGGTACTGAATTAACATTAGTAGCATTATAACCATTAACCCAGGGATGTCTGACTGATCAACATGCCATTTTAACTGTGTGTGTTGCCTCACATAGCTGTCTCATGCTGACGTAGTCAGCAACTCCTGAAAGCCGATTGCCTCCGATTATATCATGAATGTATGTTTATCAAGTGTACCAGGCCTCGCTGGAGCAAGGCATTTTCCAGTGTGTCAAACATGCAAATACATAGACCACAGTTTGCTGGAAATGAGAGCGGGCTATGGTGGGGAGAGGGCAATGGAACACTTGGGAGAAAGTACAGTGAATGGAATAACTCCTAAAGCAGTGAGGATTGAGGTAACACAAAGTATAAAAGGCGGCTGGATTCAGGTTTATGGGCAAGTGGGATAAGAAAGACTGAGGAAGTGAGAAAAAAAAAGACCGAGAAAGGATAATTAAGGAAAAAAAGAAAGAAATAGCAATTTGATAGATATTTATTTCTCTAACAGTTTACGGCATGAAGAAATGAAACTGAGCTATTTTGCTTCCATTCTGGACCAGAGAGACATTGGGACTGCAGATGCAATTATCACATCATTACAGGGGTATTTACACCATTAATTACCAGGCATAATTTGCAGTGATTAATTTAATGGCCAGTTAATGTGCAAGTTCCACAAGTTGTTAAAAATAACACTGGTGCTGATAGGATGCAGTTTGGGCGAGGAAACACAGAGCCAAAGCAAATTGGCAAAGGTTTTAAGGAGCATCTTTAAAGAGAAGAGAAAGCTTTTGGGAGGGAATTCTAGAGTTTAGAGTCTGAGCACTGGTAACCTTACCACAGTGCATGGACCATACACAACCAGTCTGAACTTGAAAATCTCAGACTACAATACTTAACATTGGATCTGATTCTATCATTTGAACAGCATTTAGTGAACCATCTATGCATGCAAAAAAGTTACAAAAGCCAAGTTAAAATTAATTGGAAATTGCTGGTTAAACTCAGCAGGCCTGGCAGCATCTGTGGAGAGAATGCAGAGTTGATGTTTTGGGTCCAGTGACCCTCCGTACATGCTGCCAGATCAGCTGAGCTTTTCCAGCAATTTCTGACTTTGTTTCGGATTTCCAGCACCAGCAGTTCTTTGCTTTTTTTTAATGTTAAGATTAATAGTTAGACTCGCAATGTGGCTCATTGTCTTTGGTGCAAACCACATGTATTCACAGATGAATGTACAAACAAGAAGCAGGAGGAGATAATAGGAACTGCAGATGCTGGAGAATCTGAGATAACAAGGTGTAGAGCTGGACCCTTCATCTAGGCCCGAAACGTCAGCTTGCCCGCACCTAAGATGCTGCATGGCCTGCTGTGTTCATCCAGCTCCACACCTTGTTATCAAGAAGCAGGAGGATGTCTTTTAGCCCCTCAAGCCTGTTGTACCATTTAGCAAGACCACAGACGATAGGATATGCAGGGATCTTTCCTCCACAAGAAAGTATGCAGACACTAGGTCTTTGTTGAATTAAACAAAAGCAAGAAGGGCAATAGTATCCTTCTCAAAAACAGAAATTGTGAGAAAATCTGAGCAGCATCTGTAGAGGGAAATCAGAATTAATGTTTCACGTCCAGTGACCTTTTCCTCAGAGTAGTTTGGCAATGACAGTCAGCCTTTTCCCATGCAGTTTAAATTGGAACTACCTTTGAAATTTGACATTCTTGCCTCTGTCCTTAAGCATATGCTGCTATAAGCTTCAACCGTATCTTTTCCTCAGTGGTGCTTTCACACCATTCAACTTTTTAAACTGTCCTGATATTCGCAGTCTTTCCTTCATGCAACTCACTGACATTATGACCAGGTGAAATTTCCCATCATTACTATTTTCGCGGCATAGCGAATGATAAATTCATCGATTTTTGATAAGGTATCACTGACAAAATTTACCTGTTATGCCAACCAACTTTGTTCTCTTTATCTGTGTGAGGAGAAATGGTCAGAGCAGAATGAAACATGGTCAAGTTATGCATCAAGGCTTCCTCATTCAGTTTCACCACTTAGTTGCTATATATATCAACGGGGAAAATCTCAGTCCCACAAAATCCATGCCCGAAGTTGTCCGCTTAATGGCAGTTATTGCAAAGAACACAAAACTCAGCATTGTGTAACCAATGGATTTTAGAGTCCAGCTAGCAGTACTTATGCATTTGCTTAGCCTCTTGAACATGAACTGTACAAACAAGGGGAAGGCAAAGATCAAGGTTAATGGGAACTGCAGATGCTGGAGAATTCCAAGATAATAAAATGTGAGGCTGGATGAACACAGCAGGCCAAGCAGCATCTCAGGAGCACTGAGATGCTGCTGGGCCTGCTGTGTTCATCCAGCCTCACATTTTATTATCTTGGAAGGCAAAGATCAATTTGCCTTCTCCTTGTCAAGTTTAAATATCCTTTTGATGCGTACAAAGAGCACTGCTCAGAAGAATCTGAGCGTCTTGCTCAGATCCCTTAAGTACTGTAATCTCTCCTACTTCTTCTGAAATATCCAGTCGTTGACTCATCAACAGCAGAGGCCGGTGATGCTGCAGGAATCTACTTGAAGTATCCATCTCCAGTAGCATTATTAGTCAGAACCAGGCCTCTGAAAGTTTACTACAAAGATGTTGGTGAATCATTGCAGCTACGTACCTTATCATTTAAATGGCAAACTAAAGGAATCATGATTTCAGTGGAGAGGCTTGGTCACAAGACACAACCTTTTGGAATCTGAGTGTGTGCTGGCCACAATTTTCCCTTTCATCATCAAACAGCTTAGACTGAGCGGATTATTGATTGACAGGAACAATTGTATTCAATTATTGCATGTGAAATGTGCCTCGAAATGAAGTTCAGTTTTAAGGTTTCACAGAATCCCTACAGTGTGGAAAGAGGCTATTCATTTCATTGAGTCTGCACTCACCCTCTGAAAAGTTTCCGACCCAAACCCACCCCTTCACCACATCCTCAGAACTCTGCATTTTTATAATAGCCAATCCACCTAGCCTGCCCATCTTTGGACTGTGGGAGGGAATTGGAGCACCCGGAGTACTCCACACAGGCAGTGGCCCAAGACTGGAATCAAACTTGGGTCCTTGGTGCTGTGAGCGAGCAGTGCTAGCCACTGAGCCACCGTGCTACCATTTTGCTTTGAAGCCTTTCAAATAAAAAGAGAAGTCTTCCCAAATCATCACAAAATCCCTTAACCTCATCTCTGAACAATCTTGAACAGGGTGGAGCAGTTGTGCTAAATAGATTACTGCTGTACTGTCACTATTATTTCAAAAACAATGTCGGTACATCCTGTGAAATTGCCAAATTGATCACAATTTGTCACTGGGTCCTGAAAGAATCATACCAGATTCGAGATGTTAACTTTATTTCTCCCTCCAGAGATGTTGCCTGACCTGCTAAGCTTCTCCAGCGCTTCCTAATTTTATTTCAGATCTGCAGTACTTAGTTTTAATCTGACAGGGTGGAAATAGTCGAGAGGTCTCTGTTTTGTAGGGTTATACAAAATGAGGATAATTGATAAAAAGAAATCATGAGTGGGCTAGATGGAGTAAGTAGGGAGAAGCTGTTCCTGCTCGTAAAAGGAACAAGATTAAAAGCAAATAGATTTAAAGTGATCTGCAGAAAGAACAAAGATGAAATGAGTATAAAAAACCCACAACAGGTAGTTCATGGAATCTCTTTAGTGTAATATATATATAATCGCTATCTCTGAGGAAGCAGGCCATTGAGTCCACACTGACCCTCCAAAGAATATCCCACTCAAACCCAAATCTTTACCCTGTGCCTGTACTTCCCATGGTTAACCCAACAAACCTTCACATCCCAGCACTCCCTACAGACAAGTAAGCATGGCCAATCCACCCAAGCCTCCACATCTTTGGGCTGTGGGAGGAAACCGAAGCACCCAGAGAAAACCTGCGCAGGCGCATAAATAATGCATGAACACCACGCAGGCAGTCGCCCGAGAGTGGAACCAAACCTGGGTCCTTGGTGTTGTGAGGCAGCAGTGCTACCCACTGAGCCATGGTGCCACCCCAATTAAAGAATGGAATATTCTGCCTGGAAGTGAGGTGGAGGCACATTCAATTGAAGCTTTGAAGAGGATATTGGATGACAATTTGGATGGAAATAATGTGCAAGGTATGGGCGAGTACAGGCACAATAGGCCAAATGGCCTCTGTCTCATTATAAAAATTATAAAAATTCTGCGATAGTCACTGATCAATCAATATAGAATATGCTATGAATAGAAGTAATTCCTTCTCCTTACCCAGAAGATAGTTAGATAGTTAGGCTGTGGATCTCGAAGCCATAAGGTAACCAAGAGATAGTAGGAACTGAAGATGCTGGAGAATCTGAGATAACAAAGTGTAGAGTTGGATGAACACAGCCTTCCTGCTCCTCTGATGCTGCTTGGCCTGCTATGTTCATCTAGCTCAATACCTTGTTATCTCAGGTAACTAAGAGGCCCAAGGTTAAGTCCCACCTGCCTCAGAGTTGTGTCTTAACCTTCCTGGAAACAGTGATTAAAATCACCATTCCTTCAGCGTAGCTGGGTCAAAATCCAGGACCTCCCTCCCTTGCAGCACTGTAGGCGTTCCGATACCCCAGGACTATAGTGATTCACAACTCACTATCTTTCCAACGGATAGCTGGCTATGTTCCAATGACGTAAATATACATATTTTCAAAAATGTGAACACAGCAAATGATGTACCAAATGATGGACAAGCTGTCACCATTCTGACTGATTGGTAGGAAGTGCCCCCCCCATCATTAATGTCAATGGGGCCATACATCAAGGAGAGCTTCAGACTGTCTTGAAAGCATCTGCCTTGTCCCTTTCTTTAATGACAATAATTTGAGAGTTGAGAAAACAGGGCGTGACGGGAGTATCACTTTCTGCCGCCCACACACATTTTCCAGTCTATCAAAATTGATTTCACAGGAAGTTTGCCTGAATGATAGTAGAATTCCTTTAACCCTCTGATATGTCACTGATACATAGTGCTCTTGTGGCACATATACATTTAAGAGAATCTATGAATTAAGACACGAAGAATAAAAAAAATGTTGTGGTTGTTGGAAGCCAGTCAGCTCATTCTTACACATCAGGATATGACATCTTAGCCTGCTTTATTAATGACCTATGGTACACTGAAGGTCAGAAATGGGAGCATTTGCTGATTTTAATATAAAATTCAGTCCTATTCCTCATCTAATCCTCGTCACTTACCTTACTGCTTATTTTTGTGTCATTCACAAACTTAGCAGGAGTCCATTTGTTTTCTTCATTAAGCTATTAATGTATATTCTAAATAATCTTGGCCCCTGTGAGACTCCACTAGTTGCCCTCCTGAGAATGCCCCACTTATTGCCCTCTCTGTTTTCTAATAGTTGGCTAACCCTCTCTCCATGGTAATACTCTACACCCAAAATCACGGGCACTTATCTTAATAAGAAGCTTTACGTGTTGTTCCTTATCAAATATCTTTTGAAAACCCAAACACATAACATCCATTGCTTTCCATTTATCTGCGCTGCCTGTTAGCTCCTCAAATCATTATCCTAAGTTTCTTAGACATGATCTCCCCTTCAAAAACTATGCTGACTCTGCTTGATCATATTATGCATTTCTAAATGCTCTGCTTTTACTTCCTTCATAATAGTCTAACATTTTTCCATTAACAGACATTAAACTGTTGGATAAGGTGGTCAAGAAGATATACAGCACACTTGCCTTCATCGACCGGGTCATCAAAAATGAAAGCCGGCAAGTCATGTTGCAGCTGTGTAAAGTTTTAGTTAGGTCACGTTTGGAATGTAGTGTGCAGTTCTAGTTGTCATCCAATCAGAAGGATATGAACACTTTGGAGAGGGTGCAGAGAAGGTTTACCAGGATGTCACCTGGGGGTGGAGGGGTGTTAAGAAACAAGGAGAGATTGGGTAAACTGGGGTTGTTTTCACTGGAAAAATGGAGGCTGGTAGGCCTATAAAATTTGGCAAAGATCGGGTAGATAGTCAGAGGCTTTTTCCCAAGGTTGGAAAGGTTAGGTTCAAGGTGACAAGGAAAATTTAGGGAAGGAGTGCAGAGAACATGTTTCACACAGTGAGTAGTAGGTGCCTGGAGTGCACTGCAAGTGGAGGTGGTGGAAGCGAGCATGCTAGCAATGGTTAGGCTGTATCTTAATAGACACACGAATGTGAGGTGAACAGAGGGTTAGAAACTGTGTATGGGCAATAATTAGCAGGTCTAAATAAGGATTAGAAATCAACACAGGTTTGGTGGGCTGAAGGGCCTGTTCCTGCGCTGTATTGTATTGTATTTTAATCAGTCTATGGCTCTCTGTTTTTTGTCTCCTACACTTTTGAAATAAATATATTATGGTAGCATTTTTACATCCAACTGCTCTTTTTGGAATTTAAGGATTCCTGAAAGATTACTGCCAGTTTATCTACTATATCTGTAGCTTTCCTTTAATATCCAAGAATATATCCCATCAGATCAAGGGGACTTATCAGTCTTTAGTCCCATTAGATCCCTAAGCATTTATTCTCCCATGATACCTATTGTACTTATTTCCTCTCCGCCTTTCGCCCCTTGAATATTTAGTAATTTTGGAATGCTATTAGTGTCTTCCATTGTGAAGACAAGTGCAAAGTATTTATTCAACCCCTCTGCTATTTCCTGGCTCCCTGTTGTTCCTTCCCCAGGCTTGTTCTCTAAGGTGTTTATGTTCATTTTGGTTTCTCTATTCGTTTTCTATATTATTAAAGGAATTCTGCCTGTCCATTTCCTGTCCATACTTGCAAGTTTGTCCTCAAAAGCTATTTTCTCCCTCTTTATTATTTTTAATCATCTTTTGCTGGTTTCTAAAACTTTTCCAATCCACTGGTTTACCACTAATGTTTACCAATATGTTTTTTTTTCTTCTTACGATTTATCACTATCTTTAGCTTCCCTGAGTAACCGTCATCAGCTTATTCCCTTCCTCAAATCATTCTTCCTCACTGGGATATACATTTGCTGTGAGCCATGATCTATTTCCTTCAATGTCTGCCATTGCTCCTCTTTGGTCTTTGGTGCTAAATTCCTCTTCTATACCACTCCATCCAGCTCTGCCTCATTCCTTTGTAATTACCCTTCATCTAAGCTGAGCACGGGTGTTTCTGACAAATGCTTCTCCCGTACAAACTAAACCTTGAATTCTGCCATGTTACGGCCAATATTTCCCCTGGAACTTTTTGTTCTGGCATCATTTATTAAACCCACCTCATTCCACATCACCAGATCCCAAATAACCTGACAGCCTGGTTGACTCCGCAACATGTTGAGCTAGGAAGCTGTCCCAGTTATATCCAACAAATTCTTCCTCTTGGCTGCCTCTGCCAGTCTGACTATCCTAATCAAGGTGAAGTTTGGAGTCACCCATGATTAATATAGTGCCACTGATACACATCCTCATTATCATCTGATTTATTCTGTATACCACCATACAGTTACTGTTAGGAGGCTTACAGATTACTCCCACCACTGTCTTTTCTCCTTTTTATTCCTTACCTCCACCATGTAAAATTTAGGTCTTCTGATTCAAAACAATTTCTTGCTATCATACTTGTCTCATCCCCGACCAACAATGCAGCCCCATCACCCTTTCCTTTCCAACTGTCTGTTCAGAAAGTCGCACACCCTAAATATTTAGTTCCCAGATTTTACCTCCTTTTGTAATGATGTTATTTATAAGATCATGCTCATTAGCCAGTTTTTCATACTGTTAATTCATCTATTTTGTTTGCATACATTCAAGTAAACACACATTAACTTTGATATTTTACTATTTTTCCTCTTGGCTTTATTTACTGTTTTTCAGTGCCTGTGTACTCTGCCCATTCCTGTTCCACTCCGTGTACCATCATTCAAAAACAAGACGGCATGGTGACTTAGTGGTTAGCATGGCCGCCTCACAGCACCAGGGATCTTTGTTCGATTCCAGCTTACAGCAACTGTCTGGGTGAAATTTGCATGTTCTCCCTGTCTCTGCAAGGGTTTCCATCAGGTGCTCTGGTTTCCTCCCACAGTCCAAAAGATGTGCAAGTTAGGTGAATTGGCCATGTTAAATTGGCCGTAGTGTTCAAGGATGTGTAAATTAGATGGATTACCCACGGAGAGCACAAGACTACGTGGATAGGATAAGGGGATGGAACCTGGGTTGGGTGCTCTTCAGAGGGTCGGTGTGGGTTTGTTGGACTGAATGACTTGTTTCCCTGCTGTGGGGAGTCTATTCTGTTCTGAAACAAAACAATTCCACCTTCTCAAGGGCAATTATGGCTGAGCAATACAAGTTAGCCTTTCCAGTGACACTCAGTCATAAGGACAAGCATGAAAATTTGCACATGACACTAAAAATACTGAGGAGGGCTACAACTTGCAGAAGCAAATTCTTCAATTTGTTGAATTGGCAGATAATTAGCAAATATCATTTCAAACTGGGAAATGTGACGTACTTTATTTTGGTGAGGAGAGAGGAGAGTCTAACATCTTCCTTGGATGGAGGAATAAAGAAATCTGAGTGCTAAGGTAACAATCATTAATAGTTGTACCACAGGTTAGATTATAAATAAGATAGACCAAGGGCATTGAGAAGGAAATTATGTGGCACTAGTTTTTTAATTCACCTATGGAATATGTCTGTTTCTGGCTCCTCCAGCATTTATTGCTTGTCCCCATTTATCTACGAGAAGGTGGAGGTGAGCTGTTTTCTTGAACTGCTGCAGCCCTTTACTAAACCATATTCGAACACTACTGCATACAATTTTTATAACTGCAAATTATGAAGACTATATTAATGTGTGCAAACAAAGATAGAGACAATAAACTACGAGGGTAAACTAGTGACAATTGGAGCTTCTTTACACAGATAAAAAAGGAAGAGAGGAGTCAAAGTGAAAATAAACCCCTTAGAAAATGGATCTGGGGAGATGGTTCTGGGGAACAAGGGAATGGTAAGTAGTTAAACAGAAATTTTTCACCAGACTTTACGTGAGGAGATATTTTAAACATCCCATTAATACTAAATGTGTGGAAGGCATTAAGTACCATCACCATCACTAGAGGGGTAAGATTAGACTAACAAATGAACTAATGGCAGATAAGTACCCTGGCCCAGATGACTTGCATCCTAGGATTCTAACAGCAGTAGCTACAGAGACAATGGATGCATTGGTTGTAATTTTCCAAAAAAAACTTTCGATTCTGGAGGATTGCAAAGATGCCAAAGTGACACCTCTGTTCAAAAAGGGAGGAAGAGAAAAATGAGCAACTATAGGCTGATTAGCTTAACACCTATTGTCAGGAAAGTATTGGAATAAATTATTCAGGAAGAAATAGCAACATATTTGGAAATGATAATCTAGTTGTGCGGCGTCAGTATAGCTTTATGAAAAGGAAATCGTGTCTGTCTAACTAATGAGATTTTTTTCAAGAAAGTCTCAAACAGGGTGAATAGGCAGATAGAGATAACAAGGTGTAGAGCTGGATGAACACAGCAGGCCAAGTAGCATCACAGGATCAGGAAGGCTGACGTTTCAGGCCTCGACCTTTCTTCAGAAAATGAAGGAACAAAAGGCCAGTTTTGGGGACCAGTAAATATGCGGCATTTAGATGACTAGATGGTGTTCAACAAGGTACCTCACAAAACGTTACATCCAAATTGCCCACGGAGATAGTATATTGGCATGACTAGAGAATTTGCTCATGGGCAAGAAACAATGAGTGGGGATAAGGTGTTCATTTTCAGCTTGGTAACCTGTAATTAGTAGAGCTGTACCGGGACCAGTGCTGGGACAATAAGGGCTTAAAATATATTTTAATGATTTAGAGGGAGGAAGGGAATGCAGTGTAGCCAAATATGCAAATGACATTAAAATAGGTGGAAAGTAAAGTAGTGAACAGGACACAAGCAGTTTACAGAGAGATATTAATAGTTAACAAAGTACGTAAAAAGTTGGCATATAGAGTGCAATGTCGCAAAATATGAAGTTATTCATTTTGGAAGGGAGAGCAAAAGAATAGAGTATTATTAGTTATAGAGAAAAGCTGCAGAAAGCTACAATACAAAGAGGCTAGGAGGAACTTGTGCACAAAACACAGAAGGCTAGCACACATGTATAGCAGGTAATCAGGAAAGCTAATGGAATGTTGGGATAGCAAGAACTGCAGATGCTGGAGTCAGCGATATCATAGCGTGGAGCTGGATGAACGCAGCAGGCCAGGCAGCATCAGAGGAGCAGGAAAGTCGACATTTCTGGTTGGGACCCTTTTTCAGAAAATAGAATGTTGGCCCTTGTTTCAAGCAGTTGGAGTATAAGAGTAAGGAAGCCTTACTGCAACTGTACAAGGTGCTGGTGAGGCTACATCTGGAGTTCTCTGAGCCACTTTGCTCTCCTTATTTAAGGAAAGGTGTTGGTTTCATTGGAGGCAGTTCAGAGAAGGGTCACTGGAATGATCCCTGGTATAGAGGGACTGTCGTATGAGCAAATAGGAAATAGGTTGGGACTTTCCTCATTTGAATCTAGAAGAATGAGAAGTGATCTCTTTGAAACATATCAGATTCTTAAACAGTCTAACAGGGTAAATGTTGAAAGATGTTTCTCATTGGGCAGTCTAGAACCTGAGGACATAGTCCCAAATTAAGGGTATGCCAGCTGAAGACTGAGATGGGGAGGAATTTCTTCTCTCAGAGGGTTGTGTGTCTTTGGAACTCCTTACCACAGAGAGCTATGGGGGCAGAGCCCTTGAGTAGACTTAATACTGAGATAGAGTCTCGATCGGTTGGGCAGTCAAGGTTTATAGGGAAAAGGGCAGGAAAGTGAATGTGAGGAATGCTGGATCAGCCATGATCCTGTTGAATAATGGAAAAGGCTTAAGGGACCGAATGATCTACTCCTGCTATTATTTCTGATGGTCTTACAGTCTTAAAATATGTTGCAGAGAAAGATGACACCAAGAGTATGTCATTTTACACTTTTGGACAAGTTAGGCTTCTTTTATCTTCAAAAAATAAGGTTGGGGACGGTGACCCAAAAGAGGTCTCTAATATTATGAAAGGTTTTGATAAAGTGACAACAGGGAGAGTTTTCTTCCTCTTAACAATGAGAAGGCATCAAAAAAGATAATCAGCAAGAAATTTAAAAGATGTGTTTTTCATCCTAAAAACACTGAGAACATGCCTCTCGCTGCCTCAGAACGTGGTTGAAGGAAATAGGTTCAATGCATTTAAAAAGAGATAAAACAGGTATGTGATAGAAAATGGAGGCAGTAACAGGGGTAGATTTAGACGAGGCATGTTTGCAGCATCAATAAACAGACTGATTGGGATGAATAATAAAATGTGAGGCTGGATGAACACAGCAGGCCAAGCAGCATCTCAGGAGCACAAAAGCTGACGTTTCGGGCCTAGACCCTTCATCAGAGAGGGGGATGGGGGGAGGGAACTGGAATAAATAGGGAGAGAGGGGGAGGCGGACCGAAGATGGAGAGTAAAGAAGATAGGTGGAGAGGGTGTAGGTGGGGAGGTAGGGAGGGGATAGGTCAGTCCAGGGAAGACGGACAGGTCAAGGAGGTGGGATGAGGTTAGTAGGTAGCTGGGGGTGCGGCTTGGGGTGGGAGGAAGGGATGGGTGAGAGGAAGAACCGGTTAGGGAGGCAGAGACAGGTTGGACTGGTTTTGGGATGCAGTGGGTGGGGGGGAAGAGCTGGGCTGGTTGTGTGGTGCAGTGGGGGGAGGGGATGAACTGGGCTGGTTTAGGGATGCAGTGGGGGAAGGGGAGATTTTGAAACTGGTGAAGTCCACATTGATACCATATGGCTGCAGGGTTCCCAGGCGGAATATGAGTTGCTGTTCCTGCAACCTTCGGGTGGCATCATTGTGGCAGTGCCACAATGATGCCACCCGAAGGTTGCAGGAACAGCAACTCATATTCCGCCTGGGAACCCTGCAGCCATATGGTATCAATGTGGACTTCACCAGTTTCAAAATCTCCCCTTCCCCCACTGCATCCCTAAACCAGCCCAGTTCATCCCCTCCCCCCACTGCACCACACAACCAGCCCAGCTCTTCCCCCCCACCCACTGCATCCCAAAACCAGTCCAACCTGTCTCTGCCTCCCTAACCGGTTCTTCCTCTCACCCATCCCTTCCTCCCACCCCAAGCCGCACCCCCACCTCCTACCGACTAACCTCATCCCACCTCCTTGACCTGTCCGTCTTCCCTGGACTGACCTATCCCCTCCCTACCTCCCCACCTACACCCTCTCCACCTATCTTCTTTACTCTCCATCTTCGGTCCGCCTCCCCCTCTCTCCCTATTTATTCCAGTTCCCTCCCCCCATCCCCCTCTCTGATGAAGGGTCTAGGCCCGAAACGTCAGCTTTTGTGCTCCTGAGATGCTGCTTGGCCTGCTGTGTTCATCCAGCCTCACATTTTATTATCTTGGAATCTCCAGCATCTGCAGTTCCCATTATCTCTGATTGGGATGAATGGCCTGTTTCTGTGCTATATAGCCTGTGCATACAATCCTTTATGATGAAACTTCAGTCTAGTTCATTGGTAGAGATACTGCCTTCTTAATAATCAAGAAAAAAAATGACTTGAGCCAACTTCACAGTCAATGTGGTTCATTTCAACTTTATGGCAACAGTAGTTCAGGGGTAATTTTACATCATTCCTGACTTTTAACAAAATTCCATTGAAGTGCATGGAAATTAAGTTTTCAATTTCTGTTTCACTTACCTGCCGACTTGTTAATATCTTTTTGACACCCTTGCATATGTAAAAAAGATGCCAATATGCTAGTGCGTTCATTGTAAAGAACAAACACTGAACAGATATGAAAGCATTGTAGGATTCATTGAATGGGGGGGTACTGCAGCTTCTTCATCACTTTGCTTGTGGCCAATTTTCCGCCGGACAACTTCTCCTTGGCAACAATAGCCCACTCCATGAGAGAGGTTCACACGTGAATGAGACTCAAGGCTCAGAACTGAATGTGAACCTTCTTCTTGTGGACTAGCGATCTCCGTTCACAGCTATTAGCCTGTCATAGGAGAATTTTTTTTGAAACAAATGTTGAAATACAGAAAGATTCAATCCTTGATTTCCCAATGAGAGCTGATTGATACAATATGGGTTTGTGTCAAAAGCCTGTTGTCCAATCTGGAGAAGTACCAAGAGATAACAAAGGCAAATTGTTTGGTTACTTTATTACAACCAAATGTAAGTTATCCTATCAAAACACTCTCAGTTGGATCTCTAAGACCATCCCGAAAGCAAACATCTTCTATCATTTCATGCTGTGTATGGTCAAGACTATTATATAAAAATAGCATCAGTAGGAGACTGGAGTTGTTACAGAAGTATATAATTGATCTTAGGAAATGCAACCCTTTGGTGAGACCTTTGGATTATTCCAGCTGTTTCTAATATGTTCTTGGCGAAAGAATAATGTGAAAGGATAATTTTATAAACCCTTAAATATGCGATCATGTTTATGAAAACACAGGCCTTGGGCACTGCAAGATTGCTGTGTTCCTTAACACAGCTTTACAACAACACAAGTTCTTTTTTAAATGCTGATTTCTGCTGTTTTTGGACACTCCAAAATGAGCTGATTTAACTATAATGCCGTTGGTTACAGAGTTCGCTTGCATGTCATGGGGGAAAACAGTTGGAGCAAGCTTGATTCGGTGATATTGTCATATTTTAAAAATTCACTCACAGGATGCAGGGGACACTGGCTAGGCCAACATTTATTGCCCATCCCTAATTGCTCAGAGGGCAGTTAAGACGAAACCACATTGTTGTGGGTCTGGAGTCTCATGTAAACCAGACTGGGTAAGGATGGCAGGTTGCCTTACCTGAAGAACATTATTGAACCAGATGGGTTTTTCCCCCAACAACTGGCAATGGCTTCATAGTCATCATCGTCAGACTTGTAATTCCGAATTTTTTATTGAATTCAATTCCAACCATCTGCCAATGCAGGATTTGAACTTGGGTCCACAGAACATTACCCAGGTCTTGGATTAACAGTCCAGCGTTTATAACACTAGGCCGTCACCTCCCCATAAGCTCCCCTCCACCTTCCCAATCAGCACCACACAGATTCTTAAGTGCAGTCGAAAGTTTTGACCCCCAAATCCATGTTGCTAAGCTAAGATAATGCACCAAACCTCTGAGGAGGTCCTGACCCGATGACCCCAAGTGAAGTGGGTGGGAGGCGTTCAGTCATTGCAACTGTGGTAGAACCTCCAGGCCATTAGTTTTGCCGGTTGCCTAGTTACAAATGTGAAAAAATATCAATCCTGAGGTAACATGGTGTGAAGCTGGATGAACACAGCAGGCCAAGCAGCATCAGAGGAGCAGGAAAGCTTGACATTTCGCACCATGTTATCTTAGATTCTCCAGCATCGGCAGTTCCTATTATCTCTGTATCAAACCCGAAATCTCCAGTTTGTCCTCCTCAGGATTTTGGAGATGCTGACTGTTTGACATAAGCCTCTTTGTTGGATTTTGGTGCAGATTTGGATTTTATTGTCATGTTTACTCGAGTGCAGGAGGGCAGTGAAACATGAACAAAGCTGCCTTTCTCAGCCGCCATCTTAGTGCACAAAAGACAGGATTAAAAACAGGAGCAGAAATAAAATAAAAGTTAACGCCCAGGTCATTCCTCGCCTCAGCCATGAGTCCTCGCCTCCAGAAAGACAAAGTCACAAAGTCCATGTCTCAGTCTGTGAGCGCTCGGGTGCCCCACACAGTCTACGCACACCTGCCACGGCCAGAATGCCGCCACCTCTGAGCCCGTGTACCTGGGGCTATCCATGTCCTGGAGCTACTCCACCACCACTGGAGTCAGGTTGTCATTCGGTCAGGCCATCTCGACCCCACCGACATGGTATTTGCTGTGAGCCCATGCTGGGCAGATCTCGGCTAAGCAGCTGAGGCTGCCAGCTCCCAAACAGGGCCCAAACGTGGCACTGGGCCCACCACACCTTCAGCTTCATTCTGCCTGACATTGCTGCCGCTGCCCCCTCCTGGAACAGGGCCGCCATGTCAGGAAAGGACTGCTGGCTCTCCGGCAATGAACGGCTCCCCACACTCGGGGAAGGGGACTGTCCTGCCTGACTGCTGATACTCGGTGAAGGGGATCGATGCCAGCAAAAAAGGGAACAAAGTGAAGGGTAAAGAAGGAGCAAAAGTAAAGGAATGGGAGAGAAAGAAGAGAAAGGCAGACAGAAGCAGATAAGACCCAGGCTCAGGACCCGGGCATGAATAACACCGCTCCATTGCCACCATCTTTAACCATCTTGTGGATTTTCCAATGTGAGGGGCTCTTTGAATAGGTGTTGAGACCCACTCACATGGGAGTAGGCCATTCTTCCCTCGAGCTTGCTCTACAATTCAGTAAGATCAGGCTGATCTATAACCTAACTCCATGCACCTGTTTCAGGCCCACATCCTTTGATACTCTTGCTTAATAATAGTTTGTCTATCTCCTTTCAAATTTAACCGTCAAATTAGCATTGGCCACCATTTGAAGAAGAGATTCCTACCTCCCACACATTTTATTTGTAGAAGTACATGCTAACATCTCCCCGAATGGTCTTTGCCCTTATTCTCAGACTATGCCCCCAGTTCTAGAATCTTCAACCAATGGAAATAGTTTAATTTTATCTACCCAGTCTTTGCCTGTTAATATATTGAAGACCTCAATGACATTGCCCCTTAACCTTCTAAATTCTCGAAAATAAATGCCTAATTAATCTAATCCTTCCTCATAACTGAACCCCTGAAGCCCAGCTATCATCATTGTTAACTTGTGTTGAACTCTGTCCAGGTCCAAAACATCCTTCCTAAGGCATGGTACCCAGATTTGCTCACAGTACTCTAAATATAACATCTGTATCTTTATACTCCCGCCCTTTAGACATGAAGGCCAGCATTCCATTAGCCTTCTTGATTATTTTCTGTACTAGTTTGTTGCAGTTTAAAGAACTATGCACCTGACCTCTCAAATTCCATTGGACATCCACTTGATTTAACTTTGTACCTTCTAAAAATTATCCTGATCTGTCTGCTCTCGGTCTGAAATGGATTATGTCACACTTGCTTATATTGAAATCCATCTGCTTCTCTTTTGCCCCGTCCCCTAATTTGTCAATATTTTGATGTCATTTTCTGCAGTTGTCATTATTGTCTGCAATGCTGCCTAATTTTGTGCAAAAAGTAAATTTGGATATTTAATTTTTATGCCATTATCCAAGCGGTTAAAAAATACTGTGAATAACTGAAGCCCCAACACAGATCACTGTGGGACACCACTCATCATATCCTGCCATTTTGAGTACTTACCCATAATTTCAACATTCTGTTTCCTGCTACTCGTCCAATTTCTTATCCATCTCAGTAATTCGCCCTCAGTTCCATGTGCTTCCACCTAAGCTAACAGTTTCTTGTATAGGGCTTTATCAAAAGCCTTCTGGAAGTCTAGATAAACACCATCCATCTACTCACCTCTACCCACTGCCTTTGTCACCTCCTCAAAGACTCTTTGAGGTTTGCTAGGCTTGACTTACCCTTCATGAATGTCTGCTGACTTTCCCAGATTAACTGAAATGTTTTGAGGTGATCTGTTGCTCTATCCTTAAATTATAGACTCCAACAATTTCCCCACCAGAGATGTAAGGCTAACTGGTCTGTCATTCCCTGGTTTCTCTCTGTCAACTTTTTTAAAGAGTGGAGTGACATGAGTAAACTTCCAGCCTAGAGGTTTAACTCCACAATGCAGGGAACTTTGAATGAAAGATGATTTATCATGATATCACCAATATCTCATACCTCCTTTAATACCTGCAGATGGAAACCATCAGGTATTGGGAATTTGTGACTCTTCAGCTCCATCACTTTCCCCATTATTGTTGATTTACGTGATCTCTATTAATTTGTTTGGAACTTGCAGCAAGCTGTCTTCCTTTTCTGCTACGAATACTGAAGCAAAATAATCCTTCAGCATGTCCATTATCTCCACATGGCCATTGACAATGTGCCCACTCTTAGTCTTCAGTGGGCAAATAGCATTCTTAACCGATCACTTTCCCTTTATCTAACCATTACATCTCTTCTTGTTGTCTTTTATGTTCTGTGCAAATTTACTTTCATAATCCCTTTTAATCGCTCTAATAAGCCACTCTGTGGTCCTTTCTTAGTCCTTGTGTTTGTCCTGTCGCATGGGATTTGTACTGTTCTTTGCATTTTATAAACCCTTTTAATTTTATTCTGTCTCTTGCCTCGTGGGTGTCCTTGGCTGTTTTTTTTGTGTAAAATGGAGCTTTTCCTTCTCATGGGTACAAATCACTTCTGAATAACATTAAATATTTCTTTGAATACCCTCTACTGTTCATCAGTTAGTTTACTGATTAGCAGAGCTTCCCAGTTTGCTGTGGACAGTTTCAGTCTCATCCCATTAAAGGTCAGAAATCATACCACACCAGGTATTAGTCAAACAGGTTTATTTGAAAGCACAAACGTTTGGAGGCTTGCTCTATCCTCATATGACATCATTCCGTTAAAGTCTGCCTTACTTAAATCTGAAATTCTAGTATCTAATCTTTGCTTTGCTCTTACAAACACTATATGAAACTTAATCATGTTATGATCACTATTTGATAAATGCTCATGAACAACTAGGTCACTATTTCATTCAAGCACATTGCTTATTAGCAGACTTGCTGTGGATGATGTTGCATTTGGGCCATGAGTAGGATGAAGACCATGGAATTAATAATTAATGATAAATACTGACCTTGCTAGTAATTGCTGCATCTAATGAGTAAACAAATAGAAAAGATGTAATGAGTTAATCACGAAACAACAGATTTGTTATGGCCCAGGAAGAGGCAGTTCAGCACACATTCGCTTCATTGGTTCTATTCCCATTTGCTGATCTCCTGCCTTCACCTGATACATCTGCAGAATATTTTTACCCAACTATCATCCAATGCCCTCTTGAATATTTCAATATGAACCTACCTCCATCACACTCACAGGAAATGTGTTCCACACCTTACCTACCTCCATGTGAAAACGTTTTCTTTCAATCATCCTGACACCGTTCGCACATCCCTTTAAATCCTTGCCTCTTCGCTCGTCTCACTATCGAATCTTCTATCAGATCCTCCCATGGCTTTCTTATATTTAATGGAAACGGTCTCAACCTCTTCAATTTATCCTCAAAACTAAAGTTTCTCATTCCTGGAACCGTTTTTGTAAAATTGCTAAATTGAGGAGAGATTCTGTGCAACTTAGCACACCTCATTTGAAACTATTTTTCTCCCTGAAATACATGAGCAAAAATATAAAATATAAAAATAAAACAGCAAAAGGAAATCATCCCAGAGGTTTACTTGGATTAGAGGAGACTATTTATCATGTACAATTAACAATTGCTAAGTAACGCGTGAGTATTCCTACATAAGACAGCAGTATCATAATATTCTACTACACAGTAATCCTAAACAATATCTAATAAACAAAAATGAAAGCTGCCAGAAATGACAAACAAAAATAAAAAATGGCTGGAAAAGCTCAGCTGCTCTGACAGCTTCTATGGAGAGAAATCAGAATTAATGTCTTAATCCAGTGATCCTTCCTCAGAGCTTATATGATGTGCATATGATGACTCATGGCACAGAGTGTAGATCTCAGGATGTGGCACAAACAACTGTTTGTGGAACGTTGAACATCATGGTGATACCGTTGATCCTGGTGGATTCAAAACGCGAGGGATAAAACATGAGGTGGAATCCTCGTGGGATGAGTCTGAGCTGGAGGTAGTCACTAAGAAATATGACGAGGTGGTGCAAACGAATTCTAGCAAATATCTGGTCAGCTCTGAGGAAGGGTCACTGGACCCGAAACATTACTTCTAATTTCTCTCCATGGATTGCTGCCAGATCTGTTGAGATTTACAAGCAATTTCCGTTTTTGTTTCTAAATATTACCTTGTTGTGCTGCACTTTTAATGAAAGAACATGAGACACATTTCTTGTGAAAGTTCTCACAAAAAAAGCCACACCATTGATCTTCTCTTGATCTTGGAACATGTCATCAACCATGCATTAAAACTGCAAAGATCTGTGCGCTAACACTCAGGTTTTTCACACCAGGGTCACTCAGTTCCTGACCTTCTTGCAGCCTGAAACTAAACGTGGACTGATGATCTGAATTCCAGTGGTGAGGTGAGCATGTCTGCCCTTGATATCCAGGCAGGACATGACTGATTATGAGCCTGAGAAAAATTAAATCAGTAAGAATCAAGGGACAGGTCTCAGATATGGCGAACCAAAGCTGGCAGAAATAAAATGGTTGTTGGAGACAGGTCATCTCTCTCCCAGGACATCACTGCCAGAGCAGTTCAGCGTAAAATCCTCAACTCAAACATTTCCAGTTGTTTCATCAACTACCTTCCTTCCATCATCAGGTCAAGAGTGAGGATGTTTGTGGAAGATTGCACAATGTTCAGCACCAATCACGTCTCCTCAGATATTGATGTGCTCTGTGTCTAAATGCAGCAAGTTCTGGATAACCTTCGGGCTGGTACTGATATGCAGCCAGAAGAATTCTTGTCACACATGTGCCAGGTAGTGACCATCTCCAACAAAAAAGAATAAACTCCCTTCCCATTGACATTCAATAGTGCTATCATCACTGAATCCTCCCTTAATAACATTCTGTGGATTGCTATTTATCAGAAACAAAATTGGAACAACTATATAAATGCTGCAAGGTACTTTAGTGGTGCATTGGTTGAGTCCCTATTTCTCAGCTGGGAAGCCCAGATTCAACTTCTACATGCTCCAGAGGTGTATAAATAACATCTCTGAATGGTAATATCTATAAATACAGTGACTGCAAGAACAAGTCAGAGACAGGGAGTTCTGTGCAGGTAGCTCACATTTTGACTCCATGGATTCTGTCCACATCCACAAGGCACAAGTCAGGAATGTGGTGGAATACTCCCAGCCAGCTTGAATATGCAAGACTACAGCAACAGCGAAGCAGCTCAATAATGTCCAGGACAAAGCATTCCACTTGCTTGGCACTCCATCCACCAATGACACACCGTGTACACCACGTACAAATGAATTGTAGGAACTCACCAAGGTTCTATTGACAGCACCTTTCAAAACCACAATCTCAACCACTGAGAGGGATAGGCCTATTAGATACATGGAAACACCATGCCTTGCATGTTTCTTCTCCATGCCACTCCCCACTCTGTCTTAGAAATATATCACCGTTCCTTCAGCGTGGAGGATCAAAATCCCTGGAAATAGCTTTCCAATGGCATCGTTAGTCTACTTATAACAAATGGACCTCAGCAGTTGAAGAAATGGCTCTCTTTCACCTTCTCAGCAGCAATTAATTATCCTGAACATCTTAACTCCTAATGAAATCATTTTGTGGTAAAATCACTGTTTTTTTTCATTTACTTCACAGGATAAGGGTGACATTCAGCCCAGCATTTATTTCCCATCCCTAATTGCTCAGAAGGCATTAAAGAGTCAACCACATTGTTGTGAGTCTGAAGTCACATGTAACTCAGACCAGGTAAAGATGACAGTATCTTTCCCTAAAGGACATTAGTGAACCAGATACGTTTTTCCCAAAAATGTTAAGTATTAAAAGAAGTGGTGGCAGAGATAGTGGATCCATTGGTTACAATATTCCAAAATTCCCTGGACATGGGAAATGCTCCAGTGGATTGGAAAAATGTTAATCTAACACCCTTATTCCAAAAGGGAGGGAGTCAGTATGTGGCAAATTACAGATCAGTCAGTTTAACATCTGTTGTTGGCAATATGTTAGAATCAATTATCAAGGAAGCAGTATCAGGATATTTGGTAAATTAAAACTCTAATCCATCAGAGTCAGATGGTTTTATAAAGGGCCTATCATGTTTGTCTAATTTGCTAGAGTTCTTCAAAGATGTAATAAGCAAAGGTGATAATGGGATCCTGTAGATGTAATATATCTGGACTTCTGGAAGGTGCTTGATAAGTTGCTGCACAAAGGGTTAATTTAGAAGGTTAGATCATATGGAATTGGGGTAATTTATTAACTTTGATAGGTGACTGGCTGATGGACAGAAGCCATAGAGTCAGGTAAATGTCTTTTTTTTTCTGAATGGCAAGAAGTAAAAAGTGAAGTAAAGTGCCATGGGGCTCAGTCCTTGGACCGCAACTACTTATAATCTACATTAACAATTCGGATACAGGGACAAAATTTGCAGGCAGTACAAAATTAAATGGGATGATAAAAGGCAATGAGGAAATAAGAACCTTAGAAATGGATATATAAAGGTTAGAAGAGTGGGCCAAAATGTGGTAGATGGAGTTTAACGAGGTCATGCATTTTGGTCGGAAAAATGGAATGGCGACCTACTATGTAAATGGGGAAAGACTTCAGGGTGCTCCAGTGCAGAGGGATCTGGTTCATGAGTCAAAGAAAACTAGCATGCAGGGGCAAAGATAATGAAGAAAGTGAATGGAATGCTCCACACTGTGTTATCTCTAACTCCAACATCGGCAGTTCTTACTATCTCTGAATGGAATGATGGCTTTTATAGCTAAAAGAATGGAATATAAAGGTAAGGAAATATTGTTGCAACTATACAAGGCATTGTTGAGACTGCATGTATAGTATTGTGCACAGTTACAGTGACATTGGAGGTAGTTCAGAGGAGGTTCACGAGATTGGTTCCAGAGATGAGGAGTTTGTCATATGAAGAGAGATTGAACAGTTTAGGTCTATCTGGAGTTTAGAAGAATAGGGGGAGATCAAATCGAGGCATTCAAATTGATAGAAGGTATAGATAACATAGATGTGAAGCAGATGCTCCCCCTTACTGGGCCTTCTGGGATGAGAGGTCATAGTCTTACGATAAGGGGTAGTAAAACTAAAATAGAATTGAGGAGGAACTATTTCTCGCAGGATCAAAGGTATCTCCATGATGCTCAATGTTCCACAAACAACTGTTTGTGCCACTTCCTGGGATTTACACTCTGTGCCATGAGTTATCATATGCATTTCCCCAAGTGGCTGTGAATGTGTGGAATTTGCTACCCCAAACTACGATGGATGCTGGGGCAGTGAGTAAATTTAAGGAGGAGTTAGATAGAGTTTTAATTGGTAATGGGTTGAAGGGTTATGGTGAGAAGGCAGGAAAATGGGGGTGAGGAACATATCGGCCATGATCGAATGGCGGAGCAGACTTGATAGGCCGTATGGCCTAATTCTGCCCTATTTCTTATGAACTTGTGCATTACCTCAAACATTAAACACCTTATTCCAGATTTTTAGTGAATTCAAATTCCAACATCTGTCAAGGCAAGATTCAAACAGAGGTCCCCGATCATTAGCAGTGCTTCTGGATTAACAGTCCAGAGATAATCCCATTAGGCCATAGCCTCACCTATTATGTAAACAAATACAATAGCTTTTTCAACCCAGATTCAAAGAATAGCATTGCACAAGAGGAAGTCAGTTGGCCCATTGAACCTGTGTTAGCTCTTCTGAAGAGCGTTCCAGTTAGTCCCACTGACCATATTGCTGTAGTTTCCTCCACATCTCACAAACACAAGTGACCAAATGGTTTTATTTTGTTGGGGTTTGGAGGAAGATTGGTCAAGGTGCAGAGAGAATTTTCTTATTCAAATAGTGTCATGGATCTTTCTGTCCAGATGGAATGTCAGCAACAGTGTTGCATTGGAATGATGTTCTCTGTCCTTGTGACTACACAACCACAACATAGCATTTTGTTCTCAATATGATACATATTCTATGCAATATATGCAAATAGTCAATGGCTCTACTTTGCGGCATGCTCTAAGTCCCTTCATTTGTCGTCTCTGTTAGTTGATTGGGCACCTCCATAAACATCCACAGCTTTCCAATGTTCATTCATTATTCAATATCTTCGAAGGATTTGAGGCTGTAAGTTCAAAACAGTTCTGAACACCTTCTGCAGAGAGTGCCAGTGGGCATCAGTGTGATTCAATATTTATAACACAGACACCAGTGTGTAATGTGCGAAGTTGCAAGTGCCCCCAGAGCTCGCAAACAGTAGAATTGTTACATCCCACTAGTACCCAAAGGCTGTAATATTGGTTTCATGAAGTGCAGCTGGAACTCTATTGTTTTGAATTTGTGTTTTCCTCAAAAGAAGCTTTCTAATTCGTAATATGCATTTGAGTAGGGATCAATGTTTGCAATGTGTGTTTCTAAACGCCATCATTCTAATGCATTACTGAGTTTCTTCACAAGGCAAGATATTGAACAGGTTTCATAAAGTATTAATGCTTTCCTGTAAAGAAAGATTGTTGCACATGCAGTGATGTCATTAAAAAGGATCCCAACATTGCTACAAGACCAGGATTCTCACTGTTTTTGAGAACATGAAGAAAAAGCACTCTATGTGAAGAGATCATTGGAAGTATACCTCTTCTAAAGCTCAATTAAGAGCAGCATAACCCTTGAAAGATAAGAAAAGAAGGATTGAAATATTTATCATTTGAATCTATCTTAAATGCTTTTCCCTTTGGGTTTTTTCTGAAACCTGCTGAGTCCCAAGGAAAGGCTCAGCTGACAATGATCGAATAGGAGAACCCCAAGAGGACCAGCCATCTGTTTTACTGATTAATTGCCCATTTCCCTGCGGAAACACCAGTGGCTTTCACTCAGTGCCTTCCCCTCATAACATGTCCCAAGATTAGGGTTAAAGGCTAGTCGTGTGGGTGCAAGATGGGTGGGTTTCCTTTTATGCTCAACGGAGTTAGCAATGGACAACAAATGTACCAATGTTTACAGTGCGAGAATGATTTCAAAAGGAAAAGTTGCCTCCTTGCATCCTGGATTTCAAAATAAAAAATAAATTGAATGCAGTAAGTTGAACATTAATAAAATCCCTACAGTGTGGAAGCAGGCCATTCAGCCCGTCAAGTCCACACTGGCCATCTGAAGAGCATCCCACTCAGACCCAGCCTTATTCCTATAACTCTGCATTTACCATGCCTAATCCACCTAACCTGCACATCCTTGGACATATGGGACAATTTAGCAGGGCCAATGCACTTAACCCACATATTTTTGGTCTGTGGGAGAAAATTGGAGCACGCTGAGGAAGTCCACCCATGTTATTCATCTATGAGGTGTCTTGCTGTATTTACCAGCATTCAGAGGATCTATGTTCCGGTGTTATACTAACCCATCTGTGAAATAAATATATATGTCTGTGCAATGCATTACATCTCCATGCTGTGCCAAGTGCTTGAAATTGATTTGCATTCACCTTAATTTTATACAATAATGGGTTGTGTGTAAAGTTTATGAGAAGATTTGTAACTCAGGTTGTGGATGAGATTGCAGAGTTCCTCGCTGAGCTGGTGGATTTGGTTGCAAACATTTCGTCACCTTGCTGGTAACACCGTCAGTGTGCCTCCGGTGAAGCATCAGTTTTCTATCTTGCTTGTTATTTATATGCCTCAGTTTGCTGGCATGTTTGGTATTACTTCCAGTTCGGTTTCTCAGTGGTTTGTGCGCAGGAAATCCAACCGGATCTCCATCAACAAACATATTAAATTAGACTCTGTGAACAAACCACGGAGAAACAGAACTGGAAGTGATGCCAACCACCCCAGCAAATTGCGGGATATAAATAACAAGCGAGACAGAACACCAACGCTTCACCAGAGGCGCAGTGAAGATGTTACCCAGCAGGGTGATGAAATGTTTGCAACCAGACTCACCAGCTTAGCAAACATGTCTATAACCTCAATGGGTTGCGTGTAGACAAAGTCATCATAATCCTAGCAGACCATTGGGCTGCTCTCCAATTAGAGAGAGGCAACTAGTGGTGATTGAACCCAAGTGTCTCCTCAATTGTGACAGGGAAGGAGAATCCTATATTGTAACCTCAGTTGGAGTAGGAATTCAACCCAAGCTATTGAGGCGACTCTGCATTGCAAACCAGCTGTCCAGCCAACTGGGCTAAGACAACATCCCATTTGTCTCAAATGCTCGTATTCAAATATAGCTACAGCGACACCATCAACTTTCATTCACATGACTGAAATAGTCATGAACAGTTGACAATGATAGTTGGCAAGTATCTATATGTAAAGAAAGGGGGAAGCAAAAGAGCATGTTTGCATGGTGACTGAGATTGCCCTGTTCTCACCTGACACTCATTTGGAGGTACTGAGTACCCTTATCACCGGATGACATTCTCAGCAAATGCTACTCACAATTTGGGAGAGATCAGCTGACTCAGCAGATGCTGTTCATTATCTCCTGGAGCATCTTGCCATAGAGCCACAGGAGCAGGCAGGTGGTGCTAGTTTAGGGTAATAAAATGTGAGGCTGGATGAACACAGCAGGCCAAGCAGCATCTCAGGAGCACAAAAGCTGACGTTTTGGGCCTAGACCCTTCATCAGAGAGGGGGATGGGGAGAGGGAACTGGAATAAATAGGGAGAGAGGGAGAGGCGGACCGAAGATGGAGACAAAAGAAGATAGGTGGAGAGAGTATAGGTGGGGAGGTAGGGAGGGGATAGGTCAGTCCAGGGGAGACGGACAGGTCAAGGAGGTGGGATGAGGTTAGTAGGTAGATGGGAGTGCGGCTTGGGGTGGGAGGAAAGGAGGAAGCCGCAATCCCTAACCGGTTCTTCCTCTCACCCATCCCTTCCTCCCACCCCAAGCCGCACCCCCATCTACCTACTAACCTCATCCCACCTCCTTGACCTGTCCGTCTTCCCTGGACTGACCTATCCCCTCCCTACCTCCCCACCTATACTCTCTCCACCTATCTTCTTTTGTCTCCATCTTCGGTCCGCCTCCCCCTCTCTCCCTATTTATTCCAGTTCCCTCTCCCCATCCCCCTCTCTGATGAAGGGTCTAGGCCCGAAATGTCAGCTTTTGTGCTCTTGAGATGCTGCTTGGCCTGCTGTGTTCATCCAGCCTCACATTTTATTATCCTGGAATTCTCCAGCATCTGCAGTTCCCATTATCTCTGGGGCTAGTTTAGTATGGGATTATGTTCAGCATGGAATTGTTTGGCTCAAATAACAACTGAGTATTTTTTCACTAGTTACCTCAAGCATGGGGCAAGGTGAGGAGGCCATCTTCCTTAAGCAATCTCATAAATATGATATTTAAGAGATTATCATTATTCTATAGTACCTGATAATCATCCAGCCAACTAGACTAACTGGCCCTCCATTGGACTGCTGTAGGGTACACTGTTTCAAAGTGGAATTGACATTTGGTTCTTCAAGAATATCCTGCAGTCAAGGAGAGAGGAGCTTGTGTTATCCAAAAACAGTTCATTTACAAATCTATAGGAGACAACGTGATGTAAGGTTTGGATTTCTGAGAGAAGGTGGAACTTGAATGTGTAAATAACACTTGGTTGTGGTTTGAGTTGAGTATTTCCAACACTTTTTTGTTTCTATTGAAATACTTACTAGTTGAAGATCTAAAATGGTCAGGGAGGCAAAAGACCATACGTTGCCTTTCTATGCATGATACCTATCGTTATCTAGTTCTTCTGGCTGATCTCACACAAACACTCTGTGAATGTAAGAGGTTAAATTGGCATCATTTCAGACTGACTTATATTTACGAAATGAAAGATCCACGTGGTTCTAATATGTCACTCATTAAAGAAAGAGGTCATGCTATTTTAACCTTGTTCATATTTATGGATGTAACTGAATGACTCTGATTTAGTTGGTATTCGCAGCTGGAGTTGACATATTAATTCCATCAGACAGTAGACATTCCCAGTATGGTTAATTTCATCATATGTAATACTGGCCAGGTGTAACTGTTACATGACCCAGCTCTTTTTCTTCCCCCTTCAAATGGGCTCCAGTTGCTGGAAAAACATATTCTGTCAGATTGGAATCAAGGCTTTTGATGTGTTGGTCCTTTCACTGGAAACATTTGGCAGGTACTTAGAACAGTTCCCCGCTCTTGTTATCTATAATGACGTTGCCGGGATTGGAAAGTTTGAGTTATAAAGAGAATGGGCTGAGACATCTTTCACTGGACCGTAGGAGGTTGAGGGTGACCTTAGAGAGGTTTATAAAATCATATAGATAGATAAGGCATAGATAAGGTGAATGGCTGGTTGGGGGAATTTCAAGACTAAGAGGCTTTTTTCTTGCTTTAGAATGGTGGATTTCAAGACTAAGGACATAACTTTTTCCCAACATTGGAGGACTTCAAGGCTGGGGGGATATTTTTTCCCGAGGGTGGAAAATTTCAAGATTAGGGGGCACATTTTTATCCCCTATGGTGGTGGATTTCAAGACTAGTTGGTAGGTTAAAGTGAGAGGAGAAATATTTTTTAAAAATACACGCGGGGCAAAGTTTCGTACACCGAGTGATTTGTGCATGGAATGAACCTCCAGTGGAAGTGGTGGATGTGGGAATGATTAGAACGTTTAACAGACATTTGGATAAGTACATGAATAAGAAAGTTTTGGAGGGATATGGGCCAAGCACAGGCAGGTGGGTCTTTACTTTGGAAACATGGTCGGCACAGGTTAGTCGGACTGAAGGGCCTGTTTCCTTACTGTATGACTCTAACCATTTCATTTCTCTGCCTGTGAATTATTGATGGTTCACACCACCTCCCTCACTCGAATTTGTTCAACTTATTACTGAATTCAGAATTAGTGTATTGTCTTCATCAGAAAGTCTCTGAAAATCCTTATGTTTGGAAGCTATTTTATTTGCTGGTTTGAGCATATTGATTCAATTACACTCTGTTGGAACTCTTGCCTTCTTGAATAGCATGGCCTGAAAATTTCGCTGGTCACCAGGATAGACAGCAGGGATGTAGACATTAAAACTGGTCTGTTTATGATATTAACTTTTTCCTCTAATTTTCAATCCTGCTCTTCTGAAGGTTAAAAAAATGCTGCAGATATTCTCTGTGATATCAGATATTCGCTGTGCTAAATAACTGGATCATAAACACATGAAGCATTGGTGTCGAGCATGTTGAACTGTCATTATTGAAATTGAATACTTCACATGACCTCTCGACCCCTTCACAACCATAGCAACCAATACAGGCTGTTTCATCGTGAAGACAGAGATGAGACAGAATTTTTCATGCAAAACGCTATTAGGGTATGGAACACTTTACCATAAGTGGCTATTGAAGCTGAATCAATCACAATACAAGAAGAAAAATGAGAGAGAACATGGGAAAAATAAAATGGGACGCTAAGAATGGAGTAGATTTGATTGAGGTTTTCAAAATCATAAGCAGGCTGGACAGTGCAAATAGGGAGAAGCTGTTCCTGCACATAAAGGGAACAGGAATGAAAAGGTAGAGATTTAAAATAATGTGCAAATGAAGCAAGGGTGATATCAGGGGAAAAAAAAACTTTTTCCCACAGTGAGTAGTTCAGATCTGGAATGCACTGCCTGAAATGTGTTGGAGGCTGCTTCAATTGAGGCATTCGAGGGGGACATTGGATGATGATTTAGATAGAAATAGTGTGTTGGGATATGGGGAAAAGGCAGGAGATTGGCACTAGGGGATAGAATTAGTGCAGGCTTGATGGCTGAATGGTCTCCTCCTGCGCCTTAACAATTCTGTGTTTCAGATTCTGTCGATAGTCTCAGACTGACAAAATAGTCACACGTACGCCTTATACCTTGTTGTTTAATGAAAACATATCTCCTCTCAAGATTAACAGTTCCTTTTAACTCTTGAGTTTTTTCCTGGCAATAGGGAAAAGAAAATCTTCTCTGCAGGATCTGATCCACCATTCAATTAGAATAACCTCACCATTTACATAATGTTGTTCATATGCAGTATTATTGCATGTCAGACTCAAAATGCTGATAGAAGATTACAGTTCAAGTCGGTATTAATTATTACTTTAACTCCTGAAAATGATCAGCCAGACGCCAGTAATAATTGTGTGTGCACTTTTGGCCTGCACTTTGTCTGTTGGCGTGTGCACAGCGTCTACCACTGCTGATGTCTTTTATATACGCTCATCAGCCAATGTAAATACTGGGCTGCATCTCCTCTCTATTGTCTCCTAACTGTCTGCTGCTGGTCTGCTAAAATCTCCCTACCTCAAGCTCTTGTCATCTTTCTCAGCCTTCCCCTGAGCTCTTGCTGTGCAATGCTCATAATTCTCAGCACGGTCTTTCTAGAATCCCATTTTGGGGACTTTCAAGCTCCTTCTATTACTCTTGAGGTGCGGTGGTAGTGCCCCTGTCTCTGTGTTAAGAGGCCTCAGTTTAAGTCCCACCTTCGCAGAGGTATTTAATAACATCCCTGAATAGGTTGGTGTAAAAATGTCTACATTACATGTTATATTCAAGACAACTGAGCACTTCAAAACAATTTTATGGAAAAGAATAAAAGCACTTCACTTTCAAAGTAAAATGTATTTGGACTCTAACTTCTGCTTAGGTTTCTAAACATGATCTATCACGTTGTGTATGAAGGAACAGGTTTTGAGAGTGGTAAATTGCAGATCCAGACAGTAGGCATCACCAATGGAAATACGTCTGCAGGATTTTTTTTTTCCTTTTCACTTTTCTCAAATTTGCTCCTTGGATGATGCATTTGCTGGCTGGGTCAGTATGTATAGCCCATCCTTAACTGCCCTGGAGAAGGTGGAACAGATCCATTCTTGAACAGCTTCAGTCCATTGAGTTTGGGGACATTTCCAAATTGTTCAGAAAGGACTTTCAGGATATTTATAGAGACACTGAAAGAATGGCAATATTGTTCCAAGTCAGGATGGTGTACAGCTCAGTGGGGAAGTGCGCCCTCTGCAGTTTGATATCACCAAAATCACCCAATAATCAATTAGAGTATTCGGGCTCAAGGGTCAGGACTGTGGCTCTCGTCCGTTAGTCCAGCTTCCATTCACTATGACAAACTGGTACAATTTGATAGCTGGCCTGCGCAGAACAGGAAAACCCTAGGCGATGGCCTGCTTGTGATTTATACCTATCAAAGGATGAGCACAGTAAAACCAACACTTACATTTCTTGAACATTATGTTTGGCCTAAGGATGTCCAAGAGCTTTCCCAGATAGCAAAGCACTTTACACGTCTATTCAATGTTGTGATACAGAAACTAATTTGCCCACAGTGAGGCCCTACAAACGGCAGTAAGATAATAATTAAATAATCTGTTTTAATGATGATCCTCTCGAAAGCAGAGTGAACTTCCTGGCCCCTTGTTAAAAAAAGCAACACAAAAGCTCTAACATCCACCTGTACACAAACTATCAGTTCTAACGTCTCACCTCAGAGGCAACACTCACACCTGTTGTTGAAACATGGTGCAGTGGATCTGTCCTTATCTCTGGGACAGAAAGTCTGGTTTTGTAGTCCAACCTCCCACAGAGGTGTATCCTAACAGGTCAGTCTACAAAATACACCTCTCAATGCTGCGTTGGGAGTGTCAGCCTAGAAAGAAGAGGGCCATAAGACAAAGAAACAGAAGTAGGCCATTTTTCCTATTGAGACTGCTCCCCTATTCAATGCGGTCATAGCTGATCTGATAATCCTCAACTCCACTTTCCTGCCTTTTTCCTCAAATCATTCAATTCCTTTACAGATGAAATCCACCTCAGCCTTGGATATACCACACCCTTGATAGTAGTCTGCGGTAAAGAATTTTACAGATTCACAACCTGCTGAGAGAAGAAATTCCTCCTCATGTCTGCCTTAAATGTGCAAGACCTTACTCCAGGATTGTGCTTTCTAGATACTCCAACACACATCCCTTCACACAAGTGATACTAATGGAGCCACATTTAATACTGAATCAATCAAACATTCAAGAAGGAAGAAGAACATGTTCATACTTAGGTTGGACCCCTCAATAAGAATCAAAATCCTTCCTTTCCAGATGTTGGTAGACCGTGCTGCATATTACTAACAGTGGCAGCTGGTTCCTTCTGCATATTTCAATTTGATATTGCCATTTCTTATAAAAAGATGATTTTAAGTTGATTTATCTTCCCAAGGGCCATTTCTGTTCCTGCCTGCTGCCCGTCAGGTCAATTCCTGGAGTCTTTGTACATTGAAACATAGAATTCCTAAGTGGTTTGCTTGAATAGATGATTCCCAAGAAGATGGTTCCCATTGCGGGAAATCAAGCATATGGGACCTAAACAGTGAGAATAAGGGGTTAAATATTCAGGCGTGAGATGATATTTTTGCTCAATGAGTTTTGGATCCTTACAATTCTTTATTCTAAGCTAGCTGGCTTGTACTGGCTTGAGTATATTCCAACTAGAGGTCATTAGATTTTTTTAATCACTCAGAGGACAAGAGCAGCATTTTTTTCCCCTTTGCCCTTGGGACTAGTTAAGAGTCAACCATTTTGCTGTAGGCCAGGAGTTCTATGTGCACCCCCAGACCAGGCGATGATGGTAACATTCCTTTCTTAAAGATCGTTAGTGAATTAGAGATAACAAGGCGTAGTGCTGGGTGAACACAGCAGGCCAAACAGCATCAGAGGAGCAGAAAGGCTGATGTTTCGGGCCTATACTCTTCTTCAGAAATTAGATATTACTAATTTAATTAGTTATTATTGTTATTACTACTATTAGTGAAATAAATGAGATTTTATGGCAATTGATGATCATTTCATGGTCACCATTACTGAGACTACCTTTCAATTCCAGATTTTATTCGTTGAATTTGAACTTCAGTAGCTGCCAAGGTGGGATTTGAAGGCATGCCGCTGGGAGCATGAGCCTGTGTTCTTCAATTAATCTGGTGACATTGCCACCGTGAATGTAAAAATAGAACAGAAAGGTAGAGTTGAGATTGAAGATCAGTCATGATCTTGTTGAAGAGTCTATTAGGCTCAAAAGGCAGGATGGCTTATCCCTGGGCTTATTTCTTCCGTTCTAATGTCAGGTATACTGTTCTCCCAAGCCATCATTTCCATCAGCTTTAGTCAGAATCTCACTTAAGTAAGGCTCAGGTGTGAACATGCCAGGATTCTTGAGCTGCCTCTGGGATGACAGGTTTTCCCATCATCTCCAAGTTCTCTGCAGTCCCATATTTTAAGAGATTGTTTCCTGCCCCTTCTGGAATGCCTGTATTCCTAGGACAGACATCGATAGTAGAATCTTGGGATTTCAGCCAAATGATTCAAGAGGGCTAAATTTCTGTAAGTCAGCCAGAAGACAGATACTGATAGTAGGAACTGCAGATGCTGGAGAATCTGAGATAATAAGGTGTCGAGTTGGATGAACACAGCAGGCCAAGCAGCATCAGAGGAGCAGGAAAGCTGATGTTTCTGAAGAAGGGTCTAGGCCCAAAACGTCAGCCTTCCTGCTCCTCTGATGCTTCTTGGCATGCTGTGTTCATCCAGCTCTACACATTGTTATTTTAGACAGATACTAATGTTGTGACAGTACGGGTTAGGTTAAAAGTGTAGTTGCTTCTAACATCCCCCTCCATCCCTCTTACAGTCACTAAGAATAGCTCCAGCATCACTCAATCCCACCCCAGCAACACCACACACCCCACACCTCCCCCACTCTCAACCTGTAGTCAAAGTGCTTCATTAATGGAGGGTTTTTATGGTACAGCGGTAGTGCAGTCTTTGGGCCGGGGGCCCAGATTAATTCAAGTCCCACCTACTGCAGAAGTGCGTCACAACATCTCTGAAAAGGTTGGTTCAAAAATTATCTTTTTACTTCTTAAGAGAGGGTCACCCTTCCCAATTCAAATTGCCGGAGAGCCCTGCTCAAGCCTTAAGATTCTGTGCGGAAAAAGAGTGCAAATCTTGAGAAGGCGACTCAGTAAATGCGGTGCCCTGGGGAATTTCTGTACAAAGCAAGATGCAGAGAAACGTTGGTGCTTTGTAAACTGCACTAGGCTACTTGTCGGCTCATTACTGAATAAGGGCAGTCAGCTGCACTCCGAAAGCTGTGGGGCACCAAAGTTATAGTGAAGAGCTTTTGGATCAGAGTGTGCATTGAACAAAGATTGCTCCTGCTTTTAATCAGGGCTGTTTTGTGGCCCTTCTGCAGAGGAGCATGAAAACAGTTCCACATTTTGGTTCGGTGGGGGTGGCGGGATTGCTTGCTTCTTGTTCACGCTGAAACAAGAGATGGATCCGAATACAGCAGACTCTTGAAGGTTGCGCTAAGTGCAGCTGTTGCCATGGTAACCTGTCCTGTGTGGCACACTCCAATGTTCGGTGGTGCTGGACTGCAATGATGTCATTACATTGGCATTAAAAAGTATCATTGCAAACATGTCAACCAGAGCAGAACTCAAATGAAAACCAAATCGAAAGTGCACAAACTATGCTCAAAATGTTTTTTCTTTCCTTCCCCTCTTGATTTTCTCAGTGAGTTAGAGCTATGTCTTGCCAATAAAGTCATTCTGGTTTGCTAATGCAGAGACCAGAAGCTGAGATCTCCTATTTATTTACTGCGAGGTTTTGGAAGGAGGCCAAAGAACAGTAATGGCTAATTAGAAACCAGCAAAATGCAGCAGGGTTTGAGCTGTGTCGTTTCACTTGCTGAATTCTTGTGCTATTTGATTTATGGTATCGTACTGGAGCCCAGTCATACACACTTTCAAAATCCTGACCCAGCACTTGGTAAGTACAAGACTCGTTCAGTTGCCCACTGCAATGTCAGCCTCAGTCGTTTGCATGTGTGGAGCTCGATGTTACAGCCTTTTAGCACAGAGGTGAGAGTGAACATGCTTCAGTGATCTCAATGTATACTGGGGATCATCATTTATCATTCACCCATGCTGCCACACGCCGTAGTATTTTTCTGCATTTTATACTATATAGGAATTTGCACAGCACTTTATAGGAGAGGTGATGGTATTATCGCTGGGTTATTAATCCAGAAATCCTAGTAATGCTCTGTATTTTCATCTGGGCATTTTGCCAATTTTTCAACCTTCTTTCTCTCATCAAGATGATGCTGAGTTTGGCTAAGTGCAGTTCCTGGAAGCTTTGCAATACTTCACATTATTCAGCATTCTTCATGTGACCTTAAATGGCTTGAATGGCAGATAGTGGAAGTTGAATTCAATCTAAAAAAGAAACCTGGAATTAGTGATGATCATGAATCCAATGTCTGATTGTTGGAAAAACCCATCTGGTTCACTAATATCTCTTGGGGAAGGAAACTTCCATCCTTACCTGGTCTGGACTACATCTGGCTTCAGACCCACAGCAATGTGGTTGGCTCTTAAATAAAACCCGAAAGACGTTGTAAATCAGGAACAAAAACAGAAGTTGACGTTTCGGGCCTAGACCCTTCATCAGAGAGGTCTAGGCCCGAAACGTCAGCGTTTGTGCTCCTGAGATGCTGCTTGGCCTGCTGTGTTCATCCAGCCCCACGCTTTGTTATCTTGGATTCTCCAGCATCTGCAGTTCCCATTATCACAAAAACAGAAGTTGCTGGTAAAGCTCAGCAGGTCTGGAAGAATCTGTGAAGAAAAAAAATCAGGGTTAATGTTTCGGGTCCAGTGACCCTTCCTCCGAACTGGGTTGATATTTAATTACCCTCTAGGTAATAAATGTTGGTCTAACCCATGAAAGCCTTATCCCTTGGATGAATTTAAAAAATATCTTTTGATGAAAGCCCCAGATAAGGGGAAAAAGGTGATGTCCATGAGACCATAAGATGTAGGAGCAGAAGTAGGCCATTTGACCAGGCAAATCTGCTCCGCTGTCCAAAGAGATCATGGCTGATCTGATAAATTCCCCAACTTCACCTTTTCCCCATAACCCTTGATTCCCTCCCTGATTAAGAACCTATATCAGTCTTGAACTTACTTAGTGCCCCAACATCTACACCCCTCTGCAGTAAGGAATTTCACAGGCTCACTACCTTCTGAGACAAGAAATTCTTCCTCCTCCTTTTCTGCCTTAAATGAGCAGCTCCTTATTCTGAAATGATACCTGCTGGCCCTAGTTTCTCCACAAGGGAAACAACCTCTGACATCTAAGACCCTTGATAATGTTGTATATTTCAATAAGGTGACCTGCTGGTTTTCTATATTTCAATGAGCACAGGCTCAATCTGCCCTCTGTACCTGGTATCAGCCTAGTGAACATTTCCTGGACTGCCTTGTATAGTTTGTGCAGAGTATTGTATATTTTAAGCAAAATCTCACTACTTTCACAGAAAGACAACATGCGTAACTCAGATTGAGGAAATGATGACCCAGGAACATATTTTGACAATTGTGAAACATCTATTAACAGAGCTCCTCTGAGAACAATCCCTAGAATTTCAGCCTACCCATTTCAAATATACCCAAGAATTCTTCAGCTGACAAGTAGCAAGATCCATTTTAGATTTATTTCTTCCAAACATTTCCTAAACCTGCTGGAAAAGTCTGAACTGAATAACATTCTAAATTAACAGAAAGTTGTATGCTCTACACTTTTAATTTTGTCTCTGTGGCTCCTTGTGAAATTTGAAATGATGTGCCTTATCAACCCCAGTTTCTTGCTACCCATTGCTCTGTCAGTGCCAGGAACCCTCAAATGACAAGAGAACACTTACTGATGTCGAGCTGATCATTACCTTGGATCAGAGGAGATCCCAGAGTGGGTCTCTCACACAACAATGACTACCTGGGGAGATTGTCTCTGATCACTTTTGTAACGACAAGATGATAGCTTCTACGAGGATCAGTGCTGTTCGTTGTTTACATATATGATTTAGATTCACTGTAGGAGGATTGATCAATAAGTTTGCAGATGATACAATGAGTTGTTAAACAGTGAAGAGAATGACCTTAGATTACAGGACAATATAGATAGGCTGGGCAGATCAGTGGCAAATTGAATTTTTGTCGTATTCACACTTATTGGAGATGACTATCTCCAAAAGGAGACAATTCCTAAACAGGAGACTGTCCCTAAACATTCAATGATAGCTATCACTGAATCCACTACTATCACCATTTTTGGGGTTATCATTGACCAGAAATTCAACTGGACTAGCCATAAACATACAATGTCTGCAAGAGCAGGTCAAAAGCTAGAGGAACACAGTGGCAAGTAACGCACTCCTGATTCCCCAAAGTCTGTCCACCGTCTACAAGGCACAATTCAAGAGTGAGATGGAATACTCCCCACTTGCCTGGATGAGTGCAGCTGAAGAATCTTGACAGCATCCAGGACAAAGCAGCCCGCTTGATTGACGTTACATCCACAAGCATCCACTCCCTCCACCACTGACGCTCAATAGCAGCAGTGTGCACTGTCGACAAGATGCACCATAGAAATTCACCAAGGCTCTTTAGTCAGCACCTTCCAAATCCATGGCCAATTCCATCTAGACGGTCAAGGGCAGCAGGTACCTTGGAATACCCCCACCTGCAAGCACCCCTCCAAGCCACTCACCATCCCGACTTGGAAATATATCTCCACCTCTTCACTGTCACTGGTTCAGAATTCTCTCAGTTCACCTAAAGACATTGTCAACCTACGAAGCATGGACTGCAGCAGTTCACGAAGGCAACTCACCACCAGCTTCCCAAAGGGGCAATTAAGGATGGGCAATAAATGCTAGCCTGGCCAGTGATGCCCACATCCCACTAATGAATTTTCAAAACAAAAACAGTATGAGAGACTGCATTATAAACTGAAAGGGCTTGAGCTGGTCATCTTACTGTGATAAAATTCTAAAACTAACTTCAGTAGGTTTAATAATTGAATAAATAACCAAGAAAATCAGAAGGATGATTGGTTAATAATTTTCATGAATCAATATAATTTGGCCTGAACAGGGCTTGATGCAGGCTGTTTAATTGTGGATGAAAGCTGGACTTCAGGGGTTAATTTGTGAGGAGAGATTGTATAAATTAGGCCTGATTTCTTTCAAATTTAGAAGGGTAAGGGGTGATCTAATTATCTAACTGAGGTCTTCAATATATTAAAGGAAAAAAACATGATAGATAAAGAAGAGCTATTCTCACTGGTTGGAGATTCTAGAACTAGGGACATAGTCTGAGAAGTCGGGCATTTAGGAGAGATGTTAGGAAGCACTTCTACGCACAAAAGATGGTGGGGGTTTGGGAGTCTCATCCACAAATGGTAGTAGATGCAGGATCAGATGTTAGTTTTAAATCTGAGATATATCAGTTTTTGATAAGTAAAGGCATTAAGCAATATTGACCAATGTTAAACCACAGATCAGCCATGATGTCAACGAATGATGGAACAGGGTTGAGGGGCCCAAGGGCCAGTTAATGATCCTATGTTCCTAAAAGCAACAGTATAAAAGAATCACAAAGCTCTGAATCTCTATGATATCTTGAATTTGAAGAACTCTACAGCCTTTCACAAGAATGCAAGAAATATGAGAAGTAGAGCAAAAAAAACCCAGAAATTGCTGGAAAAGCTCAGCAGGTCTGGCAGCATCCGTGAAAAGAATTTAGAGTTAACGTTTCGGGTCCAGTGACCTTTCCTGAGAACTGGAGAACTGTCACTGGACACAAAACATTAACTCTGATTTTTCTGCACGGATGCTGCCAGACCTGCTGAGCTTTTCCAGCAATTTCTGTTCATGTTCCTGATTTACAGCATCCGCAGTTCTCAGTGTCACAATGATGCCGTCCGCAAACTGGAGGAGCAGCTCTTCATATTCTGCCTCAGGACCCTACAGCCAGATGGTCTAAACGTGGATTTCACCAGTTTCAAAATCTCCCCAACCCTGGTCTCATTCCATGTCCAAACCCCCCTCCTATCCCTGCCTCCTTGACCTGACACAACCTGTCCATCTTGTCGCCAACCTATCCGCCCCTCCCACCTCACTCACCAATCCCCATCACTTCTTACCTGCACTCACCTATCACCATCCCACCTACCTTCCCCAGCTCCACCCCACCTCTATCTATTTATTTCCCAGCTCCATTCCACCTTCCCATTTTCTGAAGAAGGGTCCCGACCCGAAACATCAACCTTCCTGCTGTTCTGATGCTGCCTGGCCGGTTGTGTCCTTCCAGCTCCACGTTATGTTGTATACGCAGTTCGTTCATTTTTATTGAGAAGTAGAGCATATGTCTGCTATGCAATACGATCACGGGTGATCGTGGGTCTCAATCCCACTTTCCAACTTCTCCTCATATCCCCGGAAAGCGAAAATCTGTTCAACCTAGCTTTAAATATACTCAGCAATAGAGCTTTCACAATCCTTTGGGGGAAAGAGTTGCAAAGATTCAAAACCCTGTCTTTTGATGCAATTTCTCCTCAACTCAGTCGTGAATGATTACTCTGTTGTGCTGACACTGCTGTCCCCATCCTCTAGATTCCCTGGCTAATAAAACAGTCTCTCCATAACGACCCCGTCAAATTCCTTCTGCAGCTTGTATGTTTCAAACCTCTCATTCTCAGAATTCTCACCAGATGAACATTTAAAGTAGGAGCTCTTGAAAGGGAAAGGCTGGGTTTTAAAGAAGGTTGTACTTTCTGTCATAACGCCTGAAGGAGGCATCCTCACTGCAGCCAACAGCTTGTTTCAGTCATATATTGATGGTGAAGACTGGTACAAATTGAGTTTCGCCGATTGTTCAGTCAGTAGATGGGATTACAGTGTGCTCTTCTCAAGAAGAAACACATGTATCCATTTGCTGCCCCGGCTATTTGTTTTATTCATTCACAGGATGAGGGCATGCAGCATTTATCACCTATCCCCAGCCAGCCAGAGGGCAGTTCAGAGTCAACCTCATTGCTGTTGGTCTGGAGTCATCCGGAGGTCAGGCCAGGTAAGGACGGCAGTTTCATTCCCTAAAGGACATTAGTGAACCAGATGGGATTTTCCTGACAATCAACAATGGGTTCATGGTCATCATTAGATTCTTAATTCCACATCAAGAATGCACTGATGGCAGGGGATAAGCTATTTAAGGTGGATGTGCAGAGGAGGAAAGTGACCATGTTTAACATCTGAAGGGTGTGGAAAAGGCTCATAGGGTCTGTACCTGATGAGGATGAGGTGGGATCTGATTGAAACTTACAGAATGCTGAGATTGTTGGGTGGAGAAGAAACGCATGCCTCCAGTCACTGCCCTAACTTTTCTTTTTTTTTAATTTAATCATGGGATGAGGGTATTACTGAATTATCAGCTAGAGTTAGCTAGCGTTAGCTAGAGTCAACCACATTGTTGCGGGTCTGAAGTCTTTTGTCGGCCAGACCACATAAGGTTGGCAGTTTTGCTCTTTAAATGACATTAGAGAACCAGATGGGCTTTTACGACAACCAACAATGCTTTCTTGCTTATCATTAGACTTTTAATTCCAGATTTTTATTGAATTCAAATTCCACCATCTGCCAAGGCGTGATTTGGACCCAAACCTCCAGAGCTTTACCTTGGTCTCTGGATTAACAGTCTAGCAATGATACTCATAGGCTTGGGTGTGGAGAAGATGTCTCCACTAGTAGAAGAGACTAAGAGCTAATGGCAAAGCCTTAGAGTGAAGGGACGGTCTTTTAGAACTGAAGTGAGGAATTTCCTTAGACAGCCAATGCTGAATCTGCAGAATTTGTTGCTGCAGAAAGATGTGAAGGCCAAGTTATTGAATGCATTTAGCACAGAGATAGATTCCTGATTAGTTGGGGGATCAAATGTTATGAGGAAAAGGCAGGAAAATGGGGTTATGAAACACATATGTCATAACCAATTCGTGGAGAAAACCTGATGGGCTGAATGGCCTAGTTCCACTCTGATGTCGTATGGGCTCATCTTGTGATTGGATAGTAAAAGTAACAGTACGCACATTCATTATGCAGCCTCTACCAGACTCACCTGGAGTACAATGCTGCCTTTTTCCTACATTGCACGTCAACCAGATTATAAAATTGACATCGCAAATGGAACGATACATTTACCAGGTTTACACGTTCCAAATTGCCCCAAAGCTATGAATGTAGTATTACACAGGAATTGCAGTGGGGTCAGGGAACTTCTGCCAAAATGATCTTACATTGGAAGAGGGCAATTAACAGACAACATTAATAAAAACTTGTTTTACGAAGCACCTTTAGCATAATAACTCTCCCCAGGCACTTCACAGAGGATAAACGGACGCAAAGATCTCTTGGGCACTTATAAGATATAATTGAATGACTGGTTGAATAGTGGTCTTCAGGCGGCATCTTTTAAAGATAGCTAAAGAACTCGTGGAACTTAGAAAGGGGCGACCAGAAAACAGCGCAGAGACAAATGTGATGGCTGAACCGGGTGTAGAGGGGGTGGAGGTGTGCCAGAATGGGATGCTTAAGTTCAAGCATCGAAGTTGAGACATTCAATTCGATCAGCCTGCAGAAGATGAATTAATGCCCCAACTAGATTGTGAATAAAAGTGAATTCAAAACTCTGGATGGGTGACGAAAATCAGTGTTTGCAGGAGTGAGGGGCTCACAGGACATGACAACAACAGGCGTGGGGATAATAAAATGTGAGGCTGGATGAACACAGCAGGCCAAGCAGCATCTCAGGAGCACAAAAGCTGACGTTTTGGGCCTAGACCCTTCATCAGGCGTGGGGAGATGCCTTATGTAGTTTTGCTTATAGCTGTACCATAGTGATCTTGGCTACCAAGTCTTTGTGTGGCTCACTGTGAGGTATGTACAAGTGTGTAATCTGCCTACATTGGAAAGCTTTGCTTTGACCTTATTCTGATGTCAAAACAGCCCAACTCGCTGACGTGACACCAGGATCTGAAATTTTGACAATGGATGTCCAGACAGCAACGCCTTTATTCAGTTTTGAAAAGAAGTGGGTGGGGGGGGGGGGGGCGGGTTAAATGTAAGGTACACATTGCACCGCAGTTTTTAAAATTTATAGGCACTCAAATAACAAAACTGAATGGAACTTTTGCTGTTGCTGTCCTGGAGCAGGACTCAAAATACACAAGGGTGGCAGACAAAATTGTTCGGAAATTTGAAATTAAGCTAGCTAGAAAAAGAAAAGAAGGAATGTGAAAGGTGAATATGAGATAGTCTTGACAGATAAGGTTAAGGATAATTTTATGAGATTCTATAAGTGCACTAAAAGCATCTTAAAGATCAATGGAGCCATACACGCGTGGAAACACAGGAGGTGGGAGAGACACTGAACAAATATTTCACTTCAGTATTTTCTGTGGAGAAAAACATGGAAGCTAGGGACTTGGAGAAATGAATATTGAAGTCTTGAAAACAGTCCACTTTAAATGAGAAGGTGCTGGTGGTCTTAAAAGCTATAAATATAGACAAGTCTCCGGGACCCTGGTCAAATGTATCCCAACGGTTTGTTCGAGATGAAATTGCAGGGCCCGTAACAGAGATATTTGTACCATCTATAACCATGTGTGGGTGCCAAAGGACTGGAGCAAAAAATACAGTTACATTTAGTCAGGTATAATGTCTCGGATATGAGGAAGCTGGTACAGATATATCTACTCCTTCCAAAAGCAACAGTAGAACTCCTTATCTTTATCCAAAAACTGTGTATGACATCAGTAGAACTAGCGTACATTAATAACACAACAAAAACAGAAAATACTGGAGAAATTCAGCAGGTCTGCAGTATCCGTGGAGAGAGAAATAGAACCAACTTGACTATTCCAATATGACTCTTCCTCAGAACCCTCCAAAGTTCTGAAGGGGGATCAAGTCTGACTCTAAACATTAACTCTGTTTGTCTCTCCACAGAAACTGGAGATCTGCTGAGTTTCTCCGGCAAATACACCAGGGTTTGCTCGTCATTCTCCCCACAAGTTATGTGCACCCCACCTCTTCCTCCCTGCTATTGGGTTAACACCAGCATGGGCAAGATGAATCCTAAGGGTCGATATTTATTCCCTCTCTCTCCAGCCTTCCTGTTCCTGATTTAATTGAGTTGGGTGTAGGAAGATAGAAGAAGTGAAGAATGTGTTCTCCCAGCGTCTGTATTATTTGGTGTAAGTGCCATACAAAAAAGTGCAGTCTCTTCATTGGCTATTACTGATACTGTTATCACCAACAAAGATCTGGTGCATGTCTTTTCAGGTTTGACCTCCCTCAAAAAAGATGGGCTACACTTCACAGGATTCACAGACACAGTCACCTCCGCCGTAAATGAGGTACCAGTGTGTGACTGTGCTCACTTGGATCAAGATGGTCACCACAATATAGATGAATGTGGCCAAGAAAGGTTTGTTAAGTAATTGAGGTAAACCACTGATCATATTGCGCTGTGACTTCCCTGACTCACTTGACCTAATGGATCCGTCATAATCCCACTGAATGGCCGAGCAGGTTCAAGAGGCCAAGTGGCCTACTCCTGTTCTTATTTCTTATGGTCTTACTCAGGGTTAAATCGTTAAAGCAGCAGGAACTCACATGCGGGAAGAAGAAGAAATTTGTGGGCCCCCTTTCTGAGATATTTGCATCATTGACAGCCGCAGGTGAGGTGCTAGTGGGTGGCTAATGTGGTACCAGAGGGAAAGTGGTAATAAAATGACAGGGAATTTCAAACTGGTGACCTTACATCTCTGGTGGGTAAATTGTTGGAAGGGATTCTGAGGGACAGGATTTACATATGGTTGCAGGTAGACAGGGCAGCGAAGAAGGCATTTGGTATTTTTGCCTTCACTGGTCAGTGCATTGAGTATAGGAGTTGAGCGGCCATGTTGTGGCTGTGTAGCACATTGGTGAGGCCACTTTTGGAATACTGTGTACAATTCTGGTCACCCTGCTATAAGAGACATATTTTCAAACTTGAAAGTGTTCAGAAGGGATTTAGAAGGATGTTGCTGGGGTTTGAGCTATAGGGAGAGGCTTAATAGAATGGGGATATTTTCCCTGGAGCGTCAGAAGCTGAGAGGTGACCTTACAGAGGTTTAAATAATCATGAGGGCCATGGATAGGGTGAAAGTCAAGGGCTTTACCCCAGGGTAGGGCAGTCCAAAACTCAAGGGCGTAGGTTTAAGTGAGAAGGCTATCATTTGAAATATTCAGGAAGGACAATTTTTTCACACAGAAGTTGGTGTGTGTATGAAATGAGCTGCCAGCGTAGGTCGTGGAGGCTGGTACAGTCACAACATTTAAAAGGCATCTGGATTGGTATGTAAATCGGAAGAGGTTAGATGGGTATGGGCTGAATGCTGGCAAATTGGATGAGATTAGTTTAAGATATCTGGTCAGAGTGGACAAGTTGGACCAAAGGGTCTGTTCCCATGCTGTATATTTCTATGACTCTATGATGTCTTTATTCGTGCTCGCTGTCCTCCTCCAGAGGCTCCTGGGGCTGGAAAGCTGGCAGTTCCCAGCCATCTGAAAGCACAGGCATGGGCACCAGTCAACGCACACCCCTCCTCCATAGACATTGACATCTGATAACGGACAACACCTCAGAATGTCGCTTTCAGAGAGGTCTCAGATCTCTATTCCTCACAGGTCCAAAAGGTCCCTTCTGGTGGATCAGCTCATTTCTCTACAGGGGCCGTGGCCATCTTGCTGCTGCCTGCAAAACGCCTGAGAGAAGACATCACAGCCAGTGATTAGCAGTGGTGTACAATGAATGACACTGACAAACAAAAAACAGAAAGAACAAAAGAGAAGTACAGCTCAGGCACATGCCCTTTGGCCCTGCAAGCCTGTGCTGATCATCATGTCATAACAATCTAAAAAGCAGGCCTTCTGCCCTTTATTGGCCCTTATCCTTCTATTCCCTCCCTATTCATCCCGATGCCTCTTAAATGACACCAAATTGCCAGTTTCCACTACCTCTTCTGGCAGTGCATTCCAGGCTCCTACCACTCTCTGTGTGAAAAATGTCCCTCATGCATCTCCCTTAAACTTTCCCCTTCTCACCTTAACCCTGTCTTCCCTCATGATTGAAATTTCAACTCTGGGGAAAAAGCTTCTGACTATCCACTCTATCTACTCTTCTCATAAGTTTGTACACCTGTATTCGGTCTCCTCTCATTTGCTGTTTTTCCAGTGAAGACTATCCTCGTCTTTTTAACTTTTACCTATCGCCATTGCCTTTGAGACCTGGTAACATTGTGGTGAACCTTCTCTGCACTTCCTTTGAAGCTTCCACAACCTTCTGGTATTGTGGTGACCAAAACTGAACAGCATACTCCAAATGTGGCCTAACAAGGGTTTTTTATAAGACATTATAGAAACTGCAGATGCTGGAGAATCCGAGATGAAGGGTCTAGGCCCGAAACGTCAGCTTTCCTGCTGCTTGGCCTACTAAGTTCATCCGACTCAACACCTTGTTATCAAGGGTTTTATACAGTTGTAACATGATTTGTCATCTCTTGTACTCCATGCCCTGGCCAATGAAGGCAAGCACACCATATGTTTTCTTAATCACCTTGGCTGCCACTTTTAGGGAACTGTGGACCTGCTTGCCCAGATCCTTCTGAATGTTAATGTTCCTAAAGGTTCTGCCATTTACAGTTTAATTCACACCTAAATTTGATCCTCCTAAATGTATCGCCTCGTATTTGTCTGGATGAAACTCCATCTGCCATCTCTGTGCCAAAGTCGCCAAACTATGTATATCCTGTTGTTAGCTTTCACAGTCATTGGCACTATCAGCAACTCTACCAATCTTCATGTCATCTGAAAGTTTGCTAATTAGAGCACATATATTTTCCTCCAGAACATTTATATATACTGCAAACAATAGGTGATCCAAGACTGATCCCTGTGGAACACCACTAGTTACCGGTCTCTATTCTGAAAAACACCTTTCCACTGCCACTGTCTGTCTTTTATGACCAAGCCAGTTTTGAATTCTTCCAGCCTGCCCACCCCAAATCCCATGTGATTTTAGTTTTTGTACCAATCTGCCATGGGGGACATCACAGCCCTTCCCTCATCAATTATCTTTGTCACCTCTTCAAAAATTCAGTCATGTTGGTGAGACATGACCTTCCCCATACAAAACCACGCTGCCTGTCACTAAGTATTTCATTTTCTTCCAAATGTGCAAAAATCTTGTCCCTTAGTACCCTACTGAAGAGCTTCCCCACCACAGTTATTATGCTCAACAGCCTATAATTTCTTGGAATATCCCAGCTTCCTTTCTTAAACAAAGGAACAACATTGGCTAATCTCCAGTGCTTCACCTGTGATCAAAAAGGACGTGAAGGTATCTGCTAATGCCCGAGCTATTTCTTCTCTTGCCTCTTGCAGTAACCTCGTTCTGTCTACCTTAATGCAATTTAGGGTACCCAAAACTTTCTCCTTCAATATGGTGACATTCTCTGGAATATTCACACCCTCATCCCTGACTTCAACATCAGTCACGTCCTTCTCCCTGGTGAATACCGATACAAAGTAATCATTAAGAACCTCTCCCACTTCCTGTGGCTCCACCTATAATCTCCCTCCTTTATCCTTGAGGGGTCTACTTGCAACGGCTTTCTTCTAATATATGCATTAAAAACCCTGGGATTCTCCTTGACCCTGTTGGCTCAAGATATTGTATTGTCCCTTTTAGCCTTCCTAATTCCGCTTTTAAATTCCTTCCTACTTTCTCTATACTCCTCAACAGCTTTGTCAGTTTGTAGCTGCCTAGACCTGTCTTCCTTTTCACTAAGCTTATAATTTTCCTTGTCATCCATGGTTCCTGAATCCTGTCATTCCTATCCTTCAGTTTTTCAGGGACAGGCATGTCCTGCCTTTTAATCAACTGGTCTTTAAAAGCCTCCCACATGCCAGATGTAGGTTTGCCTCCAATAACTGCTCCCACTCCACATTCCCCATTTCCTGACTAATTTGGGTGGAATTGGCCCTTGCCCAATTAAGTACCCTCACCCTTGTCCATAACTACTCGAAATCTGATGGAGTTATGATCGCTAAGACGGGTTAATATGAGAGTTACAATCGAATGAGGAATGGTACTTGCTCAGTTGGTGGGACATTGTTGATTTGAAATCCCGTGAGCATTTCTGGTCTTCTCCTGTCACGGAGAGGATGCTCTCTTTATAGGGTGTGAGGACCATACGTTTGACATCCTTCCTGACTGTTTCTACACTGTTATGGGCTGTTTCCTCCTGCAATGGGGAAGGGAGGGATTGAGTGAGTGATAAAGCTGTTAGCATTGGTGCAAATGAGTGAACAGTACTAAGGCATCCCACATTGAGTGAGTGAGTAGGCAGTGCACAGGCATGTTAGTGGGGGGTGATGGGTGCTGGGGGAAGGATAGCAAACGAGAGAAGATGCTGCATGCACTAGTGAGGTTGGCAGATCACGCGCCTTTGTGAAAGATGAGTGCAGTAACAGAGAAAGAGTGAGTATGAGGTATCAGAGAGAAGAGTGCAGCACTTAACTTGGTCATTTTATGGCACTGCCGGCCATTCCTGCAGAGTGAGATATAGCACTGAACCAGATGGAATGCCCGGACCAGGCACCAAGGTCTAGCGACACATCCTCCTCTGCTGGCCCATTGGAAAGAAGATGGCTTTCCAGGAGCTCCAGCTCCTTGCTGGGGAACGGTGGCATCACTCTCTTCTTCTCCGACATCTTCACAACCACCTTCCTTTCATGAGCAGGGCAGCTTCAGGATGTCAGTTCTGGGCCAAATGGACTTTGGCCTCTTTAAGCAGGCACCAGGCACGCCATGCCTCACAGTGGGTATTCAGTGAGTGGCAAGTTGTACCGTGAATGGCGAGTAGTAGGGTGGGGATAGAATTGGCAAGAAGGTACAATAGGAATGGGTTAAGAGCGACACAGTGGCTCAGTGATTAGCACTGCTGCCTCCCAGCGTCAGGGACCTGGGTCCGATTCCACCCTCAGTTGACTGTCTGTGTGGAGTTTACACATTCTCACCGTGTCTGCGTGGGTTTCCTCCAAGTGCTCTGGTTTCTTCCCACAGTCCAAAGATCTGCAGGCCAGGTGGATTGGCCATGCTAAATTGCACACAGTGTCCAGTGATGTGTCGGTTAAGTGGATGAGCCATGGTAAGTGCAGTTACAAGGACAGGGGGTGGTGGGGTTGGGTCTGGATGGCATGTTCTTTCGAGGCTCAGTGTGACTCGATGGGCTGAGCGTCCTCTTTCTGCACTGTCGAGATTCTGTGATTTTAAATAGTTAATGAGGCAAATGTGGTAAGATGGTGTGAGATATCTTGCTAGTCCTCACAGACAGAAACTTGGTTACCCTGCCAATTAACCAAAGAACTTTAAGGTTCAATCCCCTGAATCTGTGACTCTCTTGACAGGCTGTTTCACTAAGAGCACTGTGTAAAGAGAAAACAACTGAAAAAAAAATAGGGCCCAAGTATTTGACTCGACTTTAAATAGCTTGCAGGCGATACCTAGCTTTAGGCCTTCTGAATTTACAAGATCAAATGGAAGTGCGCTAATCATTTGGACAGGTACACAAATGGAGGGATAATGGCCAAATATAGGCAAAGGGGCCCAGTTTAGTTCTGGAAAATTGGCCAGCATGGACAGGTTGGGCCGAAGGTCTTGTTTATGAGCTGCATTTGTTTTATTCATTCAAGGGATGAGGGTATCAGTGGCCCGGCCAGCAGTTATTACTGACAGATGGCAGTTGAGGGTCAACCACATTGCTGTGGGCCTGGAGTCACATGTAGGCCAAACCAGGTAAGGATGGCAGCTTCCTTTCCTCAAGGACATTGGTGAACCAGATGGGCTTTTCCCCAATAATTGGCATTGGATTCACAGTCATCACAAGACTCTTAATTCCAGATATTTTTATTGAAATCAAATTCCACCATCTGGCAGTTTCCAGAACATTACCTATGTCTGTGGATTAGCAGTCCATTGATAATATCACTACATCATCACCTCCCTGTATGATTCTACGCATCTATGATTCTAGCTGTAAGCCATTCCTAAAGTCAGCGTGTAGCATCCGAAATGGGGGTTCTGCCCCTTGAACAGGCAAATAAAAATCCAATGCCCATCGGATGCCCCTATTGCCCCTCTGTCCCCTGCCACACACTTCCCCCGCAACCTCTCCTCCACTCCATAACCCCCACCAAGTCAGATTTCTAGGCGTCAATCAGCAGAAAGCCCGCGCAGAAATGGATTTCATTTCATTCAAGGTAAAGCCAGATAAACAACAATCAAATTCACACCTCTTTGCCAGGAGTGTGAATGTTGTGCCTGCTTAACTGTTTTGTTTGCATAAAACTGAAATCTGTTGTATATCAATGGAATAAATTACTCTGGTAAATGAGGAAAAATTGGAACTCAGAAAAAATTGTTTTATCCAGAATTTGTTTCGATGTGACTGGCTGATCTGCAGCATTGACTGTAATTAGCTCCTGTAATTGCACCTGTTCATGCATGAATAGACCAAGCTAGTGAATAGGAATTTAAAAAAACACACACATTCGAGTTAAACACTATGTCAACCACAGTGGGTACAGGAATAGGGAATTGTCAATCTCCCCCACACCCCTTCAATACTAGCTTTCATCTGGAAAAGTACCTGTGCTTTCTCCCACACTTTAATGCAGCAAACTATAGGCTGGGACCCCTCGCTTTTAGCAAATGAAGCCATTGAGCCAGCAGATGGTCTGAATTCAATCAAAAAAAGAATTAGACTGCCACATTTCAGATGTATCATTTTTTGATTAGGCTAAACCAGTAGCACAGCAAACTTTGCCTTAAACAGCACCTTATCAAGCAGCACTCATGATAAATGGGCAAAAAATTATATCCAGGCCCAGTACAGAGGCTCAGTGGTTAACAGTGCTACCTCACAGCACCAGATTCAGCTTCACCATTGGGAAACAGCCTGTGTGGAGTTTGTATGTTCTCCCTGTGTCTGTGTGGGTTTGCTCCCCGCAGTCTGAAGGTGTGCAGGTTAGGTGGATTAGCCATGGGACATGCATGTTTACAGGGGTGGGTCTGGGTGGGCTGCTCTTCGGATCATTGGTGTAGACTCAAATGACCAAATGGCCTGCTTCCGCAGTGTAAGGATTCTAAGATAGCCTTTACTGAATTCACTCCCTGGATATGGGAATCACCACCTTTTATTGTCCATACCAAGTTGACCTTGAGAAGGTGGTGGTGAGCTGCCTTCGTAAAATAAAACAGTCAATTTGGTTAGGTAAACATTGCTGTTAGGAAGGGAATTCCAGGATTTTGACACAGCAACATTGTAGAAACGATGGTATATTTCCAAATCAGCAAGGTAAGTGGCTTGGAGGGGTGATTTGCAGGTCGTGGTGTTGCCCTTGTGTTTCTAGATGAACAAGGTCACAGATTTGGAAGATGCTTTCTAAGGAACTTGGTGGATTTCTGGACCTCATGTCATAGATATCACACATGGCTCTCGCTGAAAATTACTGGTGGAGGGAGTGAATCTTTGTGATAAGCAAGTGGGTTGCTTTTCTCTGGATTTTGTTGAGCTTCTTGAGGGGTGTTGGAGTTGTACTCATCCAGAAAAGTGGGCAGTTTCAGTGAATATCCCCACTTCTGAAATTCATGATGAAGAGAAGGACACGTTGATGAAGCAGCTGAAGATATTTAGGTACAGGGTACCAAGATGAGGAACTCCTGAAGAAATGTCCTTTAAGTTGAGATGACTGATTTCCAACCACTATCAACATTGTCTGATGGAAGGAGGGATATGTGTAACTCAAACCGAACAGAGATATTTCTTCATGATTACCATTGATTTCATGTTTTGCAATGGCTTCTTGATGCTACGCTCAGTCGAAATCAGCCTTGTCACTCTCACCTCACCCCTAGAATTCAACTCTTTTATCCATGTTTGAATCAAGGCTGTTATGAGGTCAGGAGCTGAGTGACCCTGGTGGATCCCAAACTGGGAATCACTGAGCAGGTTATTGCTGAGCAGATACAGCTTGATAGCACTACTAATGATACCTGCCATTACTTTAACAACGTTCAAGTGTATATAGATGGTGTAGTAATTAGCCCAGATGGTTATGTCCTACTTTTTGGATGCAGAATATACCTGGGCAATTTTCCAATTGTCAGGTAGATGCCGGTGTTGTAACTGTAGTGGAACAGCTTGGCTAGGGGAGCGGTAAGCTCTGGAGCACACAGGTCTTCAATACCATTGCGGGAATGTTGTCAGGGCCCATAGCCCTTCCAGTGTCCAGCGCATCCAACTGTTTCTTGATATCATGTAGAGTAAATTGGCTGAAGACTGGTACCCGTGATGCCGGGGACCATCTGATTACACTGAGATGTACTATCCACTTGGGCACTATTGGCCAAAGGTTGGTGCAAATGCTTCAGTCTTATCCTACTGCAGACTGTTGTGGAACCCCTTCGTCCACTGAGTTTTTTAGTTGTCCATCACCGTTCACAACTGGCTGTGGCAGGTTTGCAGAGCTCTGGTTTGGCCCATTGGTTGTGTGATTACTTAGCTCTGCTCGTGTTTAGTTGTGCTTCACCAAGTTGATTTTTTTAGTTATGGCAGGGTCCTGCTGCTTTGCCCCCCTGCACCCTTCACTGAACCATCGATCTTTGGATTGATGGAAACTCCAACAGTGCAGAAATAGGCAAATCAGCCCATTGTGTTTCCATCTACCCTCTGAAGGGGCATCCCATCCAGACCCACCCTATCCCTGCAACACCACATGTGTTTTTAACCATGTTTAACCCACCTAGCCTGCACATTCCTGGACACTCTTGGGGAATTTTCTTAGCATGGCTAATCCAGCTATCCTGCAACTGTGAGAGGAAACCCACGCTGACACAGGGAGAACATGCAAACTCCACACAGTCGGTCACCCAAGCCTGGAATTGAACCGAGGTCCCTGGTGCTGCTAGGCAGCCTTGTGCCACTGTGCTGCCCAGCATATCTTCATTGTAAAATCAGAAATTCTCTCTTTCCATAAAATCAACTATTATTCTATTAACTTCTTACAGTGCATGCATTGTGCTCCCACCGATACTTGTATACCTTGCTTGAAGGGAGTTCACCTTTCAGGACACCATGTGTTGTGTGTATACAATGATATGACTTTGCCTGACAGGTGGCCTGCTATAGGCCTCCATTCTGTACTCACAGAAATCTGTCGGTTTGCTCTACTGGTTGCTTCATACCCTTTTAATGTGTTTTACTGTTTAAAATCAACCAACCCACACAGTCAGTAAATCCCTGAGGAGACAGTTATCATTAAACCATTATTGCTAAAATGAGAATCACTATATTTTGTTTTGGCAGCCAGCACAGTGGTGAGAATATTGACAGGAGCCTCCATCATTCGTTCAAACCTATCACTCTAACAAACTTGTTTCAGAGACAGTAGGAGCTGCAGATGCTGGAGAATGTGAGATAACAAGGTGTAGAGCTGGATGAGCACAGCAGGCCGAGCAGCATCAGAGGTGCAGGAAAGCTGACGTTTCTTTTCTGAAGAAGGGTCGAGGCCTGAAACGTCAGCTGTCCTGCTCCTCTACAGCAGCTTGGCCTGCTGTGCTCATCCAGCTCTACGCCTCGTTAACTCTAACAAACTTTTGCCTGGTTGTCCTGTGTCTCTCCCTGCAGGATGACCAAGTGGTTTATGGCTGAAAACAGGGGCATGTCTCCTGCCTGGGAGCAGGTTCCTCGTCTCCAGCAGCTCACTGTGTGCCAGAAAACTCAGCTGTTTCTTTCCCTACCCTTCAGCCCAATCGAGAAAGAGGACCAAGTGAGGCAAAGCCATTACAATTTCACTGACTGCCCTTCTCAGGGAGCAGATGGAGCTGAGAGTCTCTGGCACTGGCATCTTTACAAAGACTGGATCAGTGCCACTGGTACCCACCTGAGAAAAGAGGGAAATCATTGGGCAAGTTGGATAACAGTTCACCCTGCTGGTGAGCAGTGTTCACTGTCCACAGGTGTCTCCCCACCCTAATGTATGTGCATCAACTGCTGCCCAGCTGAATCCATTAATTTCTCCTAATAGGAGGTGATGGGCCTGGTGTCTGACAACAAATGCCCCCCACTCCCTTACCTCCAACCTCCCCACTCCCATCCCACAAACCTTGGCCCTCTCAGATCAGCTGTTGGCTAATTTTAGCTTGGGATTATGGTCAGTATGGACTGGCTGGGCCAAAGGATCTGTCTCCATGCTGCATTACTGACGACGGAAGCAAAATTAGTGGTAATACACAAACAGGAGAGGTTCTGAAGAGCCCTAGCCAGTGAGTGGAAGGTATCAAGGGTCGGGAGGGTCAAGTGGTTGCAGAGGATGAGGTGGTCGGTGAGAGCTTCTGAGTCCGCTTGATGCATTAGGGACTGAGGTTTATCATCAACGAGTCTTAGTGATAACTGTGCACAGTGGCAGAGTTAGACTGACTGGAACTTGAAGGGTGAAGAGACATATACAAGATTGTGACATTTCCTTGTAATGTGGATGATATGCCAGTTCATGTGGTTTCATATTGTGTTCCAATACTACGTGGCTGTTGCTGATGTTTCCACAGTGCCTCTTGATGACTGACTCGAACAGACTGTCTTTGAATCTATCCTTTTCAAAGCAAAAGTAGTGCCAAACAACGTAATGGAAGGTTTGCTCAATGTGAAAGCAAGACTTCCTTTCCCGATATTGATCTGATATCAGGAGACTTTATGGGGTGTGAAGTCAATGTCAAGAACTCTTTCAACTACCACTGTGCTACCATCCCAATTTGGTCTGCCCTGCTAATGGAATGCAACAGTGAGAGGAATAGTGATGATAGTGTCTGGAATTTTGTGTGTTAAGTATAATTCTGGGTAGGGTTACTGGGGTGGCACAATGGCTCAATTAGTACCGCTGCCTCACAGCACCAGGGTCCTGGGTTCAATCTTACCCTTAGGTGACTGTCTGTATGGAGTTTGCACATCCTCCCCTTATCAGTGTGGGTTTTTTCTGAGTGCTCCCACAGTCCAAAAATGTGCAGGTAAGGTGAATGGACCACAGACAATGCAGGGTTACAGGGTAGGGTAGAGAGCTGGGTTTGTGTGGGGTGCTCTTTGAGTTGTCTGTGTGGATTTGATGGGCTGAATAGCCTGCTTGCACGGTACAGGAATTCAATGGTTCAATGACTTGAAGTCTGTCAGACAACTCTCCCATTTTGGTCCTAGCTCCCAACTGTTACTAAGGAGTTATAGAGTCATCGAGTAAAACAGTATGGAAATAGGCCCTTCAGCCCAAAATGGTCCATGCTGAACATGGTGCCCACTCAGCAAGTTCCAGTTGCTCACATTTGGTCTATATCCCTCTAAAGTCTTCCCATCATATATCTATTCAAATGTTCTTTTTTTAAATATGGCTATTGTACCTGCCTCAACCACTTTCTCCTGAAGCCAATTCCATGTATACACCACTCTCTGTGTGAAGACGTTTCCCCTCAGGTCCTTCTTAAATCTTTCCCGTCTCACCTTAAACATATGCCCTCTAGTTTTCAACTTCCTATCCCTGGGAAAAAGACAATGTGCATTCATTCTATCACTCCCCCTCATGAAGTTACACACCTCAATAAGATCACCCCTCATTCTCCTGCGTTCCAAGGAATAAAGTCCTATCCTGGCCAACTTCTCCCTGTAACTTCAGCCAACTAGTCGTGGCAACGTCCTCGTAAGTCTTCTTTGCACACTTTCCAGTTTAACCATGTCTTTCCTTTAACATAGTGATGAAAACTGTACACAATACTCCAAGTACACCCTCACCAACAACGTATACAACTGTAACATAGCATCCCAATTGCTATACTCGATGTTTTTAGCAATGAAGGCCAGCATGCTCAATGCCTTCTTCGCCACCCTGTCTACCTGTGATGCCACTTTCAACAAACCAAACATTTGTACTCCTGGATCCCCCTGTTCAACAACTCTCCAGAGGATCTTACCATTTACGTGTAAGTCCTAACTGTATGAGCTCTTTGCAGGATTGTCAAGGCTGTGTTCCTTCCAAAGCCTAGTTAGTCCCAGCAGCGTCATTTCTGTTTTTGGGAATTTTTGAAACATTTGGTGCATCTGTATGTGTTGATGAGCCATTTCAGAGGGTAGTTAAAAGCTGACCACATTGCTCTTAGTTTGAAGTCACAAATATGTCAAACCAGGAAAGGGATGGCCATTTTTCTTCCCTGAAGATCATGAGTGAATCAGTTGAGCATTTTAAAAGGTCAACAGAGGCTCATGGCTATCATTAGACTTTTAATTCCTGATTTTATTGAACCTGGGTTCCAAGAACATTACCTAGATCTCTGGATATCTAGGCAAAAGTCAATATAATAAATTCAAAAATTGCTCATAAAATGGACTGCCTTTGGGGTTGAATGTGAACTGTATCAGTTCTCATGCTGCTGATGAACTGGCCCACTGGCTACACATTGCACCAGAAGCATTCTACCAACCTCCGGATACAACGCATTATCCTCCGACACTTCCGCCATTTACAATCCGACCCCACCACCCAAGACATTTTTCCATCCCCACCCCTGTCTGCTTTCCGGAGAGACCACTCTCTCCGTGACTCCCTTGTTCGCTCCACACTGCCCTCCAACCCCACCACACCCGGCACCTTCCCCTGCAACCGCAGGAAATGCTACACTTGTCCCCACACCTCCTCCCTCACCCCCATCCCAGGCCCCAAGATGACATTCCACATTAAGCAGAGGTTCACCTGCACATCTGCCAATGTGGTATACTGCATCCACTGTACCCGGTGCGGCTTTCTCTACATTGGGGAAACCAAGCGGAGGCTTGGGGACCGCTTTGCAGAACACCTCCGCTCAGTTCGCAACAAACAACTGCACCTCCCAGTCGCAAACCATTTCCACTCCCCCTCCCATTCTCTTGATGACATGTCCATCATGGGCCTCCTGCACTGCCACAATGATGCCACCCGAAGGTTGCAGGAACAGCAACTCATATTCCGCCTGGGAACCCTGCAGCCATATGGTATCAATGTGGACTTCACCAGTTTCAAAATCTCCCCTTCCCCCACTGCATCCCTAAACCAGCCCAGTTCATCCCCTCCCCCCACTGCACCACACAACCAGCCCAGCTCTTCCCCCCCACCCACTGCATCCCAAAACCAGTCCAACCCGTCTCTGCCTCCCTAACCGGTTCTTCCTCTCACCCATCCCTTCCTCCCACCCCAAGCCGCACCCCCAGCTACCTACTAACCTCATCCCACCTCCTTGACCTGTCCGTCTTCCCTGGACTGACCTATCCCCTCCCTACCTCCCCACCCACACCTTCTCCACCTATCTTCTTTACTCTCCATCTTCGGTCCGCCTCTCCCTATTTATTCCAGTTCCCTCCCCCCATCCCCCTCTCTGATGAAGGGTCTAGGCCCGAAACGTCAGCTTTTGTGCTCCTGAGATGCTGCTTGGCCTGCTGTGTTCATCCAGCCTCACATTTTATTAACCAGAAGCATTAGTGTTTTGTTTATACCTTCCCGTGTCATAAGACATACTTTCAGACCAGATGAGTCTCATGATGAGTTTCAATGCCATTATTGTCAATCTCTGCTCCTATAGGTGGCTTTGGCAATGGCCTGGGGCTCAAGTGAGCAACTTCCATGGCTGCTTTTATCCTTGTCAATCTGGGTTTCCCCGCGGTGGCTTCAGTTAGTCTGCCCCGCCATGCGCTGGGTGAGGAAGTATCCTTGAGACCAGAGCGGTGAAGTGGACGAAGTGGGCTTTGTCTTAAATTCTCTTTTCTTAATTTCCTTTATTCTTCTTATTATGTTACACTGGATGGACTGTTACTCTGAACTTTTTGTTTCCTTATTTTTCTAATTTATTACTATGACTTTGTACTTTTTGACCGTTTGTAATGCTGGACTTTTCTCTACATTCTCCTAATGTTTTTTTCTTGATAAGTTGCATCCAAGAATCTGTACCTAAGATGGCATTTTATGTGGTGACTTGTGAACTTTTCACTGCACTCACATGAGTACATGCAACAATAAGGCTAATAAAAATAAAAAACCCCAAAAAAACTGTGGATGGTGTAAATCATGAGCAAAAAACAAAGTTGCTGGAAAAGCTCAGCAGGTCTGGCAGCATCTGTGGAGGAGAAAACAGAGTCATAAACTGACATTTTTCCAGTCAACATCAATTCTGAGGAAGGGTCAACAGACCCGAAATGTTAACTCTGTTTTCTCCTCCACAAATGCTGCCAGACCTCCTGAGCTTTTGCAGCAACTTTGTTTTTGTTCCCGACAATAACTCTAATTCAGTTCAATTCAATCCTTCCAATCACTCTGTCATGACATGGTCTACAGATCTGGGTTTTTGCGAGTTGAACCTCCGTTTTATTTTTACTGAGGTTTGTCCTCTTCCAGGTTTAATGTTGAAAGTTAGGAAGAAATGAGAATGCAGTTGGGGAATGGCATTTTTAAATGAAAAGACACACTAAATTGAGAGCTCCTAAGATGCTGCTTGGCCTGCTGTGTTCATCCAGCTCCACACTTTGTTATCTCGGATTCTCCAGCATCTGCAGTTCCCATTATCTCTAGGTAGTATATTTTCTGGCAGTAGGAGTTCTTCTGTACTGTATGATTTTATGAAAATGGGAGATAGAAAGCTAAAAGAGAAAACGGCTTGAGAAAGCAGAGAGTGGAGAAAAGAAGCAATGAAGAAAGCAAAATTTGCAGTTTTACCTTCTGAATCAAAACTAGTTGACCTTTCCCCAAAGATATAGCTTGTAGAGACTTATTTTCCTGAAGATCTGTGCTCTTAGGTCTATTAGATGGAGATGCCAGTGTTGGACTGAGGTGGTCAAGATCAAAAGTCACATGACACAAGGTTATAGCCCAACTGATTCATTTGAAATCACAAGTTTTCTAAGCGTTGCTCCTTCGTCAGGTGACGTGGCTCCACCTGATTTCAAGCAGATCTGCTGGGCTGCAACTTGGTATCATGTAAACTCTCAGATCTAACTGGAGATTATTTTCAGGTACAAAACTTTCAGTCACTTTCCCACGATCTTCTGAAGCTGCTGAATGAACACTGGGGAGGCTTTTATTCCAAGGGAGACATGGTACATGTCTTAGTTTTTGTTGCACTGTGTGAGAAATTATTTGAAGCAGAGGCAAATATGCATTTTGCGATCCTGGCAAGCAAAATTGTTAATTTGGAACCACAGATTTGTAAAATTGATCGAGCCAGTTCATTGGTTGGCATGAACGAATTACAGTCATATTTTATTTCGAACATAGAGCATAGAACATAGAACAATACAGCACAGAACAGGCCCTTCGGCCCTCGATGTTGCACCGACCGGTGAACTAATCTAAGCCCCTCCCCTACACTATCCCATCATCATCCATCTGCTTATCCAAGGTAGAGCTAGTCTTGTCAAACATTCATGTTGATGTCACATTTGTAGGAATTTGAGTAAGGCATTTGATAAGGTTCCCCATGGTAGGCTCATTCAGAAGGTCAGGAGGAATGGGATACAGGGGAACTTAGCTGTCTGGATACAGAATTGGCTGGCTAACAGAAGACAGCGAGTGGTAGTAGAAGGAAAATATTCTGCCTGGAAGTCAGTGGTGAGTGGTGTTCCACAGGGCTCTGTCCTTGGGCCTCTACTGTTTGTAATTTTTATTAATGACTTGGATGAGGGGATTGAAGGATGGGTCAGCAAGTTTGCAGACGACACAAAGGTTGGAGGTGTAGTTGACAGTATAGAGGGCTGTTGTAGGCTGCAGCGGAATATTGACAGGATGCAGAGATGGGCTGAGAGGTAGCAGATGGAGTTCAACCTGGATAAATACGAGGTAATGCATTTTGGAAGGTCGAATTTGAAAGCTGAGCACAGGATTAAGGATAGGATTCTTGGCAGTGTGGAGGAACAGAGGGATCTTGGTGTGAAGATACATAGATCCCTTAAAATGGCCACCCAAGTGGACAGGGTTGTTAAGAAAGCATATGGTGTTTTGGCTTTCATTAACAGGGGGATTGAGTTTAAGAGTCGTGAGATCTTGTTGCAGCTCTATAAAACTTTGGTTAGACCGCACCTGGAATACTGCGTCCAGTTCTGGTCGCCCTATTATAGGAAAGATGTGATAATAAAATGTGAGGCTGGATGAACACAGCAGGCCCAGCAGCATCTCAGGAGCTGCTCCTGAGATGCTGCTGGGCCTGCTGTGTTCATCCAGCCTCACATTTTATTATCTTAGATTCTCCAGCATCTGCAGTTCCCATTATCATAGGAAAGATGTGGATGCTTTGGAGCGGGTTCAGAGGAGGTTTACCAGGATGCTGCCTGGACTGGAGGGCTTATCTTATGAAGAGAGGTTGACTGAGCTCGGACTCTTTTCATTGGAGAAAAGGAGGAGGAGAGGGGACCTAATTGAGGTATACAAGATAATGAGAGGCATAGATAGAATTGATAGCCAGAGACTATTTCCCAGGGCAGAAAAGGCTAACACGAGGGGTCATAGTTTTAAGCTGGTTGGAGGAAAGTATAGAGGGGATGTCAGAGGCGGGTTCTTTACACAGAGAGTTGTGAGAGCATGGAATGCGTTGCCAGCAGCAGTTGTGGAAGCAAGGTCATTGGGGTCATTTAAGAGACTGCTGGACATGCATATGGTCACAGAAATTTGAGGGTGCATACATGAGGATCAATGGTCGGCACAACATCGTGGGCTGAAGGGCCTGTTCTGTGCTGTACTGTTCTATGTTCTATGTTCTAAACAATGCATAAATAATACAGCTAGCGTCAGCATTTCGCAAAATTCCATGCCTAAATTAAAAGATTTTATCTGTGGAGCCTTTCAGCTGAATGAAACCCATTTCTAATTTCTAGAGTTCTTTTTTGACAAATTAGGTAGCGTATAAATTATCATTAATTTCAATGGCTTTATTTTTATTCAAAGCACAGCCAATGCTAACATCTCTCATTTGTAAGAATCAGAGAAAACATGTTGTATTTCCTGTCTCTGACCCAAGCTGTCTCACCAAGGTCTTTAAATCGTCCCTCATATTCCTACCTATGCCTGATATGTAAAAACATTTTAATTTGCAAAAATATGTTCCGTTCATTAATTATCCACACGTAAATTGCAAAACAGTTCAAGTCAAACATTAAATACGTGAAAAATATCACATTTTTTGTTAAGAGTATTGAACACTTTGCAGCCTTCATCCAAACGCAAAACTGGAACTTTCACTAAACATAACCAGAAACTAGCTGCATTCCAGTATGAGCTGTGAGGGGCTCTACAAGTTGTCAGCCTCTCTGCACCTCATGGCAGAAAGGTCTTAGATGCTGTCCTTTCCCCACTACACCTTGGCAGAGGCCGCTTCACTCTTTCATACATCCCTCAACACGTAGCCCTGGACCTTGGAATGTCCCACTCTGCAACATTCAGTCATGGTCAACTCTTTACACTGGACAATCAAACAGTTTCCATCAGACCAAAGAGCATCATTCACTCAATGGATGGTCTTCCAACTGTAGTGAATGTTTGTCTTGGCATACATCCCAGGAAAGAGCACATAGTCCCATGCCACAGGTCAGCTTGAGATAAATCTCAACAAAAAAACAGTTGTATCTCTCTGTGGACCTTCTTTGCAAAGGCACTTACCAGAAGGTGATTTGCAGTGTGATTATTACCACAACTGTTTTGAGAGCAGCATGTGGTAGCACATAGAGTCTGGGCATGCGTGAAAGATCTGGTTGGCCTTACCCTTCTCACCACCGGCCAATCTACATCTTCGTGCTTGTTCAGATAATGAGTCAATCTACTAAATAAGTTTGATGGTCTGCTCAGGGAACCATCAAACTTCTCCTTTTGTGACTTGGGGTAAAATATATTGTAAGAGATCAAGGTGGCCAAAGGATAAGGCCTGAGCTGAACTTGACCAGGAGTTAATGTTAATCTAATGATTTCATGCAGAATTAGAGTCATGGAGTCATACAGCATGGAAACAGACCCTTTGGTCCAACTAGTCAACACTGACCATATTCCAAAACCAAAGTAGTCCTACTTGCCTTAATTTGGCCCATATCCTTCCAAACATTTCCTGTTCGTGTACTGATCCAAATATCTTCCAAATGTTAGAATTGCATGTGCATCCATCACTTCCTCTGGCAGTTCATGCATTGTTTTCACAACAGTGAGATATATGCATATAGCATCTTCAAACTTGTAAAATATTCCAAGGTACTTCACAATTCAAGATGGCGGCATAAGAGTAGCAACTTTGGAGCTACCGAGCCCAGGGCTTGTCCATTTTCCTTCCTTTTTAGGTTGTTTTTTTTTCCCTTTATTTTCCTGTTTTCTTTCTTTTCTTTTTTTTTAGCCTTTTCTCTTACCTTTTCGCCTCAGTTGCAGTGGTGTTGGCAGCAGCATGGGTGATGATGGGCCCTGCGAAGAATGGCAGACAAAGATGGCGGCGTGGGACCAGGGAGCAGTGGAATTTGAGTGAATGACTAAGGGGAAGGCATCCGTTGGCGGCCACAGCAACGCCAGGACACAGCGGACGTGGCTCCACCCGAGGTTTCCTGGTGAGTAAGAGGCAGGTCCCCAGGTTTTATCCCCCTGGCCCAGGCTTGCAGGCTGAGCTGAGGCTCTGGGTCCAAAGCCATACCCGGGGCGGGGGTGTGTGTGTATAGAGGTGGTGATGATGGCAAGTTGGGTGCCAACGCAGGACCCTGCGACCTGGCAGAGGCTGCATCAGCGAGTCCAGCCCACGGTGAACTCGTGACGATGTCGCGATGGCATCAGAGAATGGCGCCAGGAGTGGTGGCACAGCGAAATGTGCCAGAACACTTTCGTTAGTTCAGAAGCAGGAACTCAAGGTAACGAGATAGAGAAGCCCGGATCCTGGCCCATAGCTAGAAGCCCGAATTATTCCAAAACCACCTCACTTTATCGACATAAGACTATAAAATGAACTTTATTGTCTGATTTTTCTGACTCCACATTCTGTGTTTTCATTTATTTTCCATGTTTTAAGATGGCACTGGAGACTGGCGACACAAAACTACACTTTTCACTGTATTTGTAATAAACACACACAACACTAAATAAGTCAGATCCTCGGGTGGACGTAGCTATTACTAGGACGCATAGTTTTAAAGCGAGTGGAGGTAGATATAGGGGAGACGTCAGAGGTAGGCTGTTTACACAGAGAGTGGTCGGGGCGTGGAATGCATTGCCGGAGAGGGTAGTGGAGTCGGCCTCACTGGGGGCATTTAAGCAGCTATTAGATAGGCATGTGGGTGATGGCATTAGGTAGGCTTAGATAGATCTTAAGTTTAGGATAAAAGTTTGGCACAACATCATGGGCTGAAGGGCCTGTACTATGCTGTACTGTTCTGTGTTCTATGTTCTAAATGTGTAAATTGAGCAAAAATTAATGTCAGGTTAAAGAAAGAGAGTTTACGCAGAGAGTTGTGAGAGCATGGAATGCGTTGCCAGCAGCAGTTGTGGAAGCAAGGTCATTGGGGTCATTTAAGAGACTGCTGGGCATGTATATGGTCACAGAAATTTGAGGGTGCATACATGAGGATCAATGGTCGGCACAACATTGTGGGCTGAAGGGCCTGTTCTGTGCTGTACTGTTCTATGTTCTTCTATGTTCTATGAAAGAGACATTAGAGCAGTATCAGAAAGGTTGGTCAAAGTGAGAGCTTTTAAGCTGCAGTTGTGAAATAGAAACTTGGATAATATGATCTGATTGGACATAGACAGCTTGGAATAAACACAGAGAACGCTGGTGAAACAAGGTCTGGGAGCTCCTGTGGGGAGAGAAACAGAGTTACCCAGATTCAAGCCTGGCACGATTGTTCCTCGGAGGGAACAGATTGTTCCTCTGTTCTGCTTGAACAGTTCTGAAGAACCTTTAACAGTTAACTCTGTTTCTCTCTGCACACATGCAGCCAGGCCTGCTGATCTTCTGCAGTGTTTCTCTGTGCTTCTTTCAGGTTTCAAGCATCTGCAGTATTTTGCCTTTATCATAATCAGCACGGATTTGTGAATGAGAAATCATGCCTGACAAACCCTAGCCATTCACAATATATATCGGTGACATGCAGAGGTGCAAGTAATTCTTAAATGGTAAGAGAATAGATTGTGTTGCTGTACCAAAGTTTCCACTTCAGTAAGTCAGTTGGGACAACATTATAGGTGCAGCAAGCAATTAGGAAGACTACTGGTGTGTTTGTCTTTATCACAAGGCAGTATAGGCACGGGAATGGTGAGATCTTTGCTCCAAATCTCTCGAATTATTGGACCATACCTGGAGCGCTGTGTGCAGTATGGCCCCCTTACCTGATAAAGGGTATTATCATCAGACTTGCTCCTGGGTTGTCAGAACCATCCTATGAAGAGAGTTTGCAAAACAGGGATTAAATTCTCGTGAGTTTCAACAATGAGAGCTGGTCTCATTGCAACTTACAAAATGTTAAAAGCATTAGACTGGGTAGATACAAATGAAATAATTTACCTAACTAGAAACAGAAAACACGATTTCAAAATGAAAGGGAAACTGCTTAAGATAGAGATCAAGAGAATTTTCTGTGACTCAGAAGGTGGTGAATCTTAGGAATACCTTACACCAGAGGCAGTCACTGAGCATGATTAAAGTAAAGATTGTTAGATTTCTAAATACCACTGATGTAAAGGGATATAAGAGAAAGGGGAATAAACACCACAGTAGATGATCAATCTTGCTCCTGCTCCTTTCTTCTATGTTCCTAAAAGTTGGGAGATTTAGGATGGAGACCTTAAACAAGCTGCTAATGATGTAGTTAATGCAATTTGAGGATGTACGATAAGCCAGAGTTTGTATACTACAGGGGTAACAATGGGTTTTTGGACTGCAAGAGAGCACAGACAGGGAGGGCCAAAGTTGCGCAGAGTTTTGAACGTAAGAATGAGAAATTAAATTGAAACTTCATTGAAGTCTTGACGTCCAATGTAGGTCAGGAAACAGTGGGGAGAAAAGTGGGAGGGACTTGTTGCAGAAGGAGCTTTGAATCAACTCAGTTTTGAGACTGTGGACGATGGAAGGCCAGTCAAGAAAAGGTATGAATATTCGGAGCAGATTTTGGGAGCGGTAGATGTACCAGGACCGGAGAGTGTGCTATAGCATATGGAATAGCATTCATTCACTATTTATGCGGGGTACAGAGGCATGGTAGAGTTGTACTTTGATGTTTCCCAACGATGCAATCTAGTTATTCATATATCATTATCAATCTCATTCACCACAGAAAGCTTTGAAATATGTGAGTTGAGAAGTGGCATTTGTGTACATCAGATTTCAGGAGCACATGGGCCAGGCAGGTGTGGAGATGGGTGATACAGTGGTCGAAGTGGGTCATTGTTATAGCAGCAGGAATTCAAGGCATTAGGGCAGAGGAGAGCAGATCCAGGCCATGGCTGATCTAGACGCGGGAGCTGTTCCAAAAACCACCTAACTTTATTGAGATAAGACTATTAAAATAAGGCTTGGGAACCACTTTGCAGAACACCGACTCTCAGTTCGCGCTAAACAACTGCACCTCCCAGTTGTGAACCATTTCAATTCCCCCTCCCATTCCTCAGATGACATGTCCATCCTGGGCCTCCTGCAGTATCACAATGATGCTACCAGAAGGTTGCAGGAACAGCAACTTCTATTCCGCTTGGGAACCCTGCAGCCCAATGGTATCAATGTGGATTTCACAAGCTTCAAAATCTCCCCTCCCCCTACCGCACCCCAAAACCAGCCCAAATCTTCCCCGCCTCCCTTACCTGTCCTTCCTCCCACCTCCCCGCTCCTCCCACCCCAAACTACACTCCCACGCCCTACCTACTAAGCTCATCCCGCCCCCTTGACCTGTCCATCCCCCTTGGAATGACCTATCTCCTCCCTGCCTCCCCACCTACACTCACCTTTACTGGCTCCATCTCTGCCTCTTTGACTTGTCTGTCTCTTCTCCACCTATCTTCTCCTCTATCCATCTTCTATCCGCCTCCCCCTTTCTCCCTATTTATTTCAGAATCCCCTTCCCCTCCCCCATGAAGAAGGGCCTCAGCCTGAAACGTCAGCCTGCTTGCTCCTCTGATGTTGCTTGGCCTGCTGTGTTCACCCAGCTCCACACCTTGTTGCCTTAGGTCAGAAGAAGTTTATTGTTTAATTTTTCTGGCTCTATATTCTGTGTTTTTGTTTATTTTCCATGTTTTAAGATGGCGTTGGCAAGGCTGAATAGGTGGATGGAAGGTAAAGTCTATTTCACCGAGAATTGGAAAGGATGTCAGAGGACCAGTGGGACAGAGGGAAATGGAGAGTTTCTTGGAGCTAGTTCAATAGGAGGGATGGGCTCTTGGGGCTGGAGGGCCAAGAAGAATGGTAAAAATGTTTCAGTAAAGTGTTAAAGGAGAGAAAAGTAGGGAGTTTTTGTGATCACTGGCATTAATTTCATATCATGTGATCAAAATGAACCAATGTTACAGTTTAATGTCACAGATAATCACATGAGTTTTCATACTAGTGGTTTTATAATTCTGGGTTAATATAATAGCTAGACACTTTACATTTGAATAGCTTAATGATTGTAACACTAGGGTACATTGCAGCACCAGTATGAGGTGAAAACCGATGATCCCAAGTTTTCCACATAGTAAGAGCAATATAAAACATTCTGCATCTTTATCCCAGAGATACTGAGAGGAATTGAAACATTCCCCTCAGAGCCCTGACCCCTTTTTCCTTAAAAATTGCCATCTTATCTCAACTTCGCAAATCTCCACACATTTCACCTTGAGCTCCATGTCGGAATCCCTCCAATCCAGTCCTTCAGCTCATGTCACAAACACAAAATGCTGCTTATAACAGTCACAGGCTTATACAGTCTGTGAATAAAGGTAATCTATACCTCCCCATCCTTCTCAATGTATCTGTAGAATTTGATATCATTGATCACACAGTCCTCCTCTGACCTCTCACCATTTTTGTCCGGTTGGGTTGGCCTGGTTGCAGTCATATGCAAGTGTCAGTTTTTGCTCTTCATTCATATCAACTGTTATCTCTGATGTCCCCCATCGTTGCCTCCTTATATTTTCACTTACATTTGCCTCTTGGCAGCAGCATTCAAAACCATATCACCAATTCCCACGTGTGCATCTGATGGCATCCCACTATACCTCACCCCCACTCCTTCTGACTCATCTACTGCCTTTAATTGATCAGATTGTTGATCTGACACCCATTATTAGAGCAGCAGAAATGTTCGCTCAGTACTCATTGAGCAAAGTAAAGTCATTGCCTTTGCTCCCTGCCACAAACTCTGTTCCCCCTCTCTAGCTGAGGCTGACCCAGGTTGTGACCTTGGTGTCAAATTAGAATCGAAATAAGCTCAGTCCACATATTCACATCATCGGAAATTTACCTTTCCAGAAGCACGTCACTCTTTGTCACTCTCCCACTTCATCCTTCTGGATGCATAATGCATAATCTTATTCCCGCTAGACTTGACTATTCTAATGAAATCTTAGCCAGAGTCCAATACTGAACAGAGAACAGCACAGCAACAGGCCCTTCGGCCCACCAAGCCTGTGCTGACACATGATGCCTTTCTAAATGAAAAACCTTTGACCTGTACACGTTCCATATTGTTCAATTCCCTGCCCATTCATATATCTGTCAAGATACTTCTTTACCATCGCTATTGTATTTGTTTCAACCACCTCCTCTGACAGTGCATTCCAGGCAACTTAGCACCCTCTGTGTAAAAAGAAAACTTGCCTCTCACATCTCCATGGACCCAGGTTCGATTCCAGACTCAGGTGACTGTCTGTGTGGAGTTTGCATATTCTCCTCATGTCCGGGTGCTCCAGTTTCCTCCCACAGACCAAAGATGTGCAGGTGATGTGGATTGGCCGTGCTAAATTGCCCGTAGTGTTCAGGGATGTTTAGGTTAAGTGGGTTCGACATGGGAAATGCAGGTATAGCAGAATAAGTCATGGTGGGATGCTCTTCGGAAGAGCAGTGTGGACTTGATGGGCCAAATGGCCTGTTTCCACACTGCAGGGATTCTATGATTTTATGATCTCCTTTAAACGTTCGTCCTTTTACCTTAAACCTATGCCCCACAGCAGCTGTCTTTTCTAGCCTGGGAATAAGACTCCATTCTATCGATGCGTCTCATACTTTTGTAAACTTGTATCAGGTTGCCCCTCAACCTCTGATGTTCAACTTTCTACACTTCAAAAATCCAAAGCCTTCCAAAGTTCTGCTGTCTGTATCTTAGTTTAAGCCAACTTCTCTTTAATCTAAGAGATAACACGGTGTGGAGCAGGATGAACACAGCAGGCCAAGCAGCTTTCTTGCTCCTAAGATGCTGCTTGGCCTGCTGTGTTCAACCAGCTCCACACCTTGTTATCTCAGATTCTCCAGCATCTGCAATTCCTAATATCTCTGATTCTCTTTAATCTATATTCGTGGATCTATGTCAAATTTTAGTTGCACAAATATTATATTATAAATTTAAAATTCACATGCTTGTTTACAAATCCCTCCATGGCCTGATTCCTCTCTCAACTGCCCTTCAAAGCTCCAAGACAGTGCTCTCTTCTCTTTCTGGCCTCCTGATCTCTGATTTCAATCAATCGGCAATTGGCAAACATATCTTTGCATCGAAACTCAAGTGTTTTTCAAACCTTTTCACTTGTTTGCTTTGTTCTTTTAAGGCATTCATTACAATAAACACCTGGCCACATTCTTTGGTACTTACCCTAATAAGACCTTACATAGCTTGGATATAAATTTTGCTTCATAATACTCCTGCAAAGCATCCTGACATTTTACTATGGCACAAGACATATGCCAATATAGGTTGTTGTTGTTTCTATCGATCTATCAAATCATTTGACAGGGCACAGACCAGATATACCAGGGTGTTTCCAGGGACGGGAGGGATTTAGTTACAAGGTTGAGTTGGAAATGCACGCGGGGAATTCTCCTTGGAGGAAAGGGAATTGAATAGTGATTTGATAGAGGTTTACATGATCATGACAGCCTTCAATGAGGTAGACAAGAATAAAAACCTTTTCATTAGTTATTGGCCCAAGGACTAAGTGGCAAGAGATTTGAAATTTGGAGCAAGAGATACAGGGGAAATGAAAGGAAGAAGTCTTTTCTACAGTGAGTGGTAATGACCTGGAATCCAATGGGTGATGGAAGGGGGAACAAGCATTTCAAAAGGGATGGGCTAGAGAGACTGATCTGGGCAGTGGAACTGGTTGCATTGATGCATGGGAAGTCAGCATGGACTCAATGGGTAAACACATTCTCCTGTGCCAGAAATGATCACATGACTATGATTCTACCTCAGCACCAACTATGTGTCAACTCCTACTTTAGTGTTGTTTATTTGCCAATATTGGAACACTCCAAATATCTTTTGCATTCTGAAGTGAAGGTCAAAGTCACCATAGACCCTGAAGATTATAGACTGCTCTCTATATACACAGAGACAACAGGTGGTGCATTGAACTCAGATGAGGGGCAAGATTGAAACATAGTGCTTCATAGTGAGCTCAGCCATAACACAAATGAAACCTGTACGGTTGGCATCATTCTGTATTGCAAACCAGCTATTCAGCCAGGAGAGACGTAAGTTGTGAACAGTGCCACAATCCAGAAACAAGCTCAAAACAGTAAGTTGTATTTTAAACAGGCTATTGTGAAATTATATTGCTGCAAATATATTTCCATATATCTGTCCTTCATCCTGCTTTGTCACTGTGATGAAAGAACACCTTCCCATTGTTTTCTACCTTCATCCAAAGATCCAGCACAGGCTTGATGGGCAGAATGGCCGCATTCCATGCTGCATGATTCCGTAAATTTATTCTTCCACGTAATCTTTGAATTGTGAAACTGGATGTGAGTTTGCTCACTGAGCTGGAAGGTTCGTTTTCAGACGTTTCGTCACCATTCTCGGTAACATCATCAGTGAGCCTCCAACGAAGCGCTGGTGTTATGTCCCGCTTTCTATTTATCTGGTTAGGTTTCCTTGGGTTGGTGATGTCATTTCCTGTGTTCGTGATGTCATTTCCTGTTCTTTTTCTCAGGGGATGGTAGATTGGCTCCAAATCAATGTGTTTGGCTGGAAGTGCTTGTCGCTTCAGGTGTATCCTGGTTCTCAAGATCCTGGTACCTTGCTCGAAGCCCAGTCACACTCCACTTCAGAGGCACAGAGGAGATTCACCAGGAAGTTGGGATGAAGCATTCCAGTGACCAAGAGAGTTTGTATTAGCTCAGGTTGTTTTTTTTGGAGCAGAGAGGGTTGAGGGGGTACCTGCTAGAGCTGCGTAAGGTTATGAGAGACATGAACAGCTTAGATAGAAAACTATAGTCAAAAGGTCAATAACAAAAGAGATGTAATTTTAAAGTGAAAGGCAGGAGGGTGAGAAGGGATTTGAGGAAAATTTTTCTCACCCAGAGCGTGTAGCTGGAATACACTGCCTGGGAGCGTATTTAAGGTGGGCAACTTCACCACATTTAGAAAATACCTGAATAACCATTCAAAATGCCAATAACATCAAAGGCTCTGGGCCTAGTGCTGGAAGGTGGGATTAGTGTAGATTTAGTGTACCATTGGCGGTAGAGATGTGATGGGCTGTAGGGCCTCTTTCTGTACCATACACTTCTGTGAGAAGCTACAGCATGAGATGGCCCTCACACTGTGGTGGCTCAAGCCTCAACATTCCATCCATGGCCAAAATAGGAGCTTGCTCCCCAGTTGGCAGATAGGGGCCTGGATGTGTTGGTCGACAGGGTGGTGGAGAGGAAGGCTATCTTTCATCCATCTGACCCCAAAGGAGGTCACACCACCAGGCGCCACCAGCCTGGATATTCATTGTAGCCTGGCTCAGTGTTATGTTCTAGGTGCAGGAGGATGTCCATTAGTGCAGGGAGAAGTTGTTGATCTTCTGTACTGGGCAAGTGTAAGTGCCTCTACCTTCTCCGCACTACTTCACACTCTCAGGGTTACCACACAATCAAACTTTGCCACTGATCACGGATCTCAACAAGGGGCATGGACTAAAACTCGCACTATTGCATTCCTCATGCCCACTCAACAGCTCTCACTTACCTCTTCCTCCTGAATTACTCACCCTTGAGCCCACTGCATTTCCAACCCACTCAATCCTCTTTTGGCATTCTCAATTCCAGCCTTTGTCTCATTGCAGGAATAACTGGCCCAAACTCTCTCCAGAACATGATATCTCAACAACACTCTGACTCATTTACATATCATCCTTCTTGCATGTGACCTGCAAGAGGCCATTGGCCCAATTCCAAACTACAACGAGTCAGCTCCCTGGACTCTGATAGGATCTGGGGCCTGAATGACTATAGCTAATCCCCTAACCTGGTACAGGGACTCGCACTACACTCTCTACAAACCAAGGAGAATCACTCAACTTGTGTCTTTCGAGACAGCATAGCGTTGTCCAACAGCGATTCCAACTTCCTGCTTCTTGAAGAGTATCCTATCAACTGTAATATTGAGTTTGGCAACCAAGAATGTAGCAGCTCCGCCAATGCAAATGATAAACTGAAAAGGATGAAGCAGAATGTGTCAGTGATTTGGGATAATGGAATTTCCCACTCCAAGGAAGTTGAAGTTATGGACAACCTCTAGAAAGTATCTCAGGAGCAAGTTAGAAACAATGATTCAGAGCTTTGCAACCCAGCCAAGTCACCCAAAAGTGTCAAAGAAATTTTTGACCTGCTGACATTAGCTAAAACTGAAATAACTAATATGTCTGCCCTGACAGGCAGTTCTTTTGAGCAATTTGTAAGAATATGAATGCTTCTCATCATCATCCCACACACCCTGGGGACCCAGCAAAAAGTAGTACCACACTTGTTTATAAGGTCTCCCCAGAGGTTCCCCTGATAATTATCCAGGAGGGAAAGGAAGATCTCTTCTCTGAGGATGGCCAATGAGGCAACTTGGATTGAGCCATAGGAAGCCCAAGAGAATCTAGTTCCAATGTGACAGGAGGAAGAATGATCAGCTGCACTCTCCCAAGTTAACGTATCGCTGTTTATTCAACACTTCATGCTCATATGAATAAGAGTTAGTATTGTAAGGTTACCATAGCAAAGGACTGTCACATGGGATCTTGGAAACCAGGCATCTCCATCACATACCTCATGTACAATAAATGTTTGTCAATTCATCACACCTATCAATGTAACACTACTGGCACCATGGTGGGTCTACTTCCAAACATATGCTAATGTTCACACTTAAAACATCAACGGAGCTACAGACATAGCAGCTCAGGTCACTCAGCTCAGGGAATGTACTCATCTGAGAGCTGATCACCACAGGCTTGCGTGGCTTAAGGATACAAGCACAAATGATAGCCATTGGAATTGAGCTCCCTTTTAAGCTCAGCCCCATGTTTTGCCTGCCTTGCTCCAGTTTACTGGCATCAACAAACTAAAATTAACCAAAGCTCCTTAAATAGAGCCTTCCAAACCCACGGCTAATTCCATCTCGAAGGACAGGGGCAACAGAAACACGGGGACATCACCCCCTGCAAGTTCCCCTCCAAGCCACTCACCATCCTGACTTGGAAATGTATCCCCTTCCATTCAGTGTTGCTGAGTCAAAATCCAGGAATTCCCTCCTTAAGGCCATTGTGGGCCTTCCTACAGCACATTGCAGGAAGGACATTTTTGCTCGGGGAAAGTGCAGGGAAGATTTACTAAAATGTTGCCAGGGCTGGAAACGGAAGCTATGGTGAGCAGTTGGAAAGAGTACAGTTGGTTTCCTTGGAACAGAGAAGGTAGAGTGATGACTTAATTGAGATATGTAAAATGGTGAGGAATACGAATAGAGTACATAGGAGCTATCTGTTTCTCTTGGCAGGGAATTCAAAAACAGGAAAGTGGCAGAAGGATTAGATGGGACATGAGGAAAACTGTTTTTTTTTAATGCAGGGAGGAAAAGTCAGGAATTTGTTGCCTGAGTTGGTGGTGGAAGCAGAGACCCTAAAGTCTCTTGAGAAGTGCCTGGAGCTGCACCTTACATGCTGTAAGCTGCAGGGCTGTGGGCTGTGAGCAGGAAGGTGGGATTAGAAAGGGCATCTGGCTGTCTTTGTGTAAGCATGGACAGGATAGGCCAAAGCGCCTCCCCACCACATCTGTGCAGTATTGTATCTACGGCTCTATGGCCCTATGGATAAGAAGGCAGCTCACTACCACTTTCTTATGGGGTTATCAGGAATGGGTAATAAATGCTGGCCCCACCAACAATGCCCTCAGCCCATGAGTGAATATGAAAAGTGGAGTCAATGTGTGAGAGTCTCTCGAGGAGGCTTGACCAGCCTCCTAAAGGATGACAACAAATTGTACATATTGGGAGAAAGTCTGCCACCATGCTCTGGTATTCAATTGTAACAAAAAATGAGCAAGACATAAAGTATGTCCTCCTCTCTTACACAACTCAACACCCATTGTCCCCACATTCACTCCTCAGGCCTGTGCCATTTGTACCATGTTACGCTGTGTCCACAGCAGCATAAAGTCCAAACCTCCACAATGCCTACACTCACCATTTTAACCTATTTTCCTGTCTTCATATCCATCTCGCCCCTCACCATGCCAAACTATGCCAAACTCCACCTCTCTTGGCCTCTCAGACCCCTTGTGCTAACCCACAGCCTTTTCTAGCCCCTAGTTCAAGCCAACTTAATGCCAATGTATGCCACCCACCTAAAACCCATTGGCCTCACACTTGACATGCCAACTCACCCAGTATTCACCATAGCTTAATAATGAAATACATACACTGAGATAAAGTTCTCAAAATGTTTTGCAGAGTTTGTTTTTTTTAAAAAGTACCCTTATTCATAAAAACATTTCCAAGATGTACATTCCACCAATTGCAGTAAGGCTTATAACAACAAGCATTTTGTGCAAGTACGTAATTCATTATAACAATGCAAATTGGAATTCAAAGGGTCTATAACTACCTAACACTTTTGACAGTTCCAATGAGCTTCATAGTCCCATGAATTTATGCAACTTCTACACATATTAATACATATTTTTTGGAAGCCCAGAAAGCAGTTGACCTCCTGCAAATGGCACCTGAACCCTTCCAAAGGATCGGATCTAAATGAATACCTTACCTCTCCAGAAGGATCCCCCAACTATTCAAACAAATTTATAAAGATGAGACTTATTTCTAATCTGTGCACCCAAGTCAATAAAATTGCAAAGGGATGGAGATAGCTGTTGATTTCAATGGACAGCTTCCTCAGCAAAACACACTCTTGCACGGAACACAACCTGACCTCGATATGCATTGCTGAGAAAATGATAGCTGATGTGTTTGGAGATAGGACTTCTGATTTCCAGGTACATCCAACATTTTTTGCTCTGGTGGAGAGGCATTTATCAGAGTGAAAATCCAGGAAAAAAAATGCATCACAAGTTGAAATTGTAAAGTCTTGCTCCCAGAGCAGAATCCATTGAATACAAACGTGGAATGAACATATGTGGAGGTAGTTCCTAATCTGCTCCAAGATACCCATGGCCCAATAATTCTTGCTGTTTCTGCATTTTCAGTTGTTATTATTCCACCAGTCCTGCCTTCAGGTGCCGAGACTCCAAGCTCAGAATTCCCTCTCCAAACCTCTCAGCTTCTCTCTTTCAATTTGTTCCTTCCAGACATTGTTTAAAACCTATCTTTTTCACCACATTTTTACTCATCTGATCTAATATCTCCTAATATGGCTGTTTGACATACAATGTCTTTAAGAGGTGCTGGGATTATTGCATTAAATGCACTCCGCAAATGTAAGTTTATGATTTATAATTCATATTATTATGATATATAAATTTAATTATAAAGATTAGACTTGCTTCTAATCTGTGCATTTTGTGTATCAGACACCCAGCTCAAAAAATAGTACAATACAAATTTGTCTAAATTTGACAAGGTGCCGCTTAAAACACTGATGTAGCCGGTAAGATCCCAACGGGTTAAGGGTAAAGTATTAGTTTGCATGGAGGATGGGCTGACTGTACTCACTGCAATTCAGAAGTATGAGGCGAGGTTCTGACTGAATTACATAAAATGTTAAAGGGGATTGATAAGGTGGACATTGAAGAGATGTTTCCCTTTGTGGAACAGCCTCAAACAAGAGGTCATAGATATAGAGTGAGAGGAGGTAAGTTCAAAACTGAAATGAGGCGAAGCTAATTCTCTCAGAGGTCTGTGAATCTGTGGAACTCACTGTCCCAGAATGTAGTGGCGGCGGAATCAATCAACAGATTTTAGTAAGAAATAGATATGCTTCTGATGAAAAGTGGGTAAAGGGCTATGGGGAGCAGGCAGCAGGGTGGGAGCTGAGACCAGGATCAGTTTAGCCATGAGATAACGGGAACTGCAGATGCTGGAGAATTCCAAGATAATAAAATGTGAGGCTGGATGAACACAGCAGGCCAAGCAGCATCTCAGGAGCACAAAAGCTGACGTTTCGGGCCTAGACCCTTCATCAGAGAGGGGGATGGGGAGAGGGAACTGGAATAAATAGAGAGAGAGGGGGAGGCGGACCGAAGATGGGGAGTAAAGAAGATAGGTGGAGAGAGTATAGGTGGGGAGGTAGGGAGGGGATAGGTCAGTCCAGGGAAGACGGACAGGTCAAGGAGGTGGAATGAGGTTAGTAGGTAGATGGGGATGCGGCTTGGGGTGGGAGGAAGGGATGGGTGAGAGGAAGAACCGGTTAGGGAGGCAGAGACAGGTTGGACTGGTTTTGGGATGCAGTGGGTGGGGGGGAAGAGCTGGGCTGGTGTGTGGTGCAGTGGGGGGAGGGGATGAACTGGGCTGGTTTAGGGATGCAGTTGGGGAAGGGGAGATTTTGAAACTGGTGAAGTCAACTTTGAAACCATGTGGCTGCAGGGTTCCCAGGCGGAATATGAGTTGCTGTTCCTGCAACCTTCGGGTGGCATCATTGTGGCAGTGCAGGAGGCCCATGATGGACATGTCATCTAAAGAATGGGAGGGGGAGTGGAAATGGTTTGCGACTGGGAGGTGCAGTTGTTTGTTGCGAACTGAGCGGAGGCGTTCTGCAAAGTGGTCTCCAAGCCTCCCTTGGTTTCCCCAATGTAGAGGAAGCCACACTGGGTACAGTGGATGCAGTATACCACATTGGCAGATGTGCAGGTGAACCTCTGCTTAAGGTGGAATGTCATCTTGGGGCCTGGGATAGGGGTGAGGGAGGAGGTGTGGGGGCAAGTGTAGCATTTCCTGCGGTTGCAGGGGAAGGTGCCGGGTGTGGTGGGGTTGGAGGGCAGTGTGGAGCGAACAAGGGAGTCACGGAGAGAGTGGTCTCTCCGGAAAGCAGACAGGGGTGGGGATGGAAAAATGTCTTGGGTGGTGGGGTCGGATTGTAAATGGCGGAAGTGTCGGAGGATGATGCGTTGTATCCGGAGGTTGGTAGGGTGGTGTGTGAGAACGAGGGGTTCCTCTTTGGGCGGTTGTGGCGGGGGCGGGGTGTGAGGGATGTGTTGCGGGAAATACGGGAGACGCGGTCAAGGGCGTTCTCGATCACTGTGGGGGGAAAGTTGCGGTCCTTGAAGAACTTGGACATCTGGGATGTGCGGGAGTGGAATGTCTTATCGTGGGAGCAGATGCGGCGGAGGTGGAGGAATTGGGAATAGGGGATGGAATTTTTGCAGGAGAGTGGGTGAGAGGAGGTGTATTCTAGGTAGCTGTGGGAGTCGGTGGGCTTGAAATGGACATCAGTTACAAGCTGGTTGCCTGAGATGGAGACTGAGAGGTCCAGGAGGGGGGCTATGCCTGCCTCTTTGTAGGTTACGTGGAACAGTCCCTCTTCCGCACCTACACAGGCCCCAAACCCCACCTCTTCCTCCGGTACATTGATGACTGTATCGGCGCCGCCTCTTGCTCCCCAGAGGAGCTCAAACAGTTCATCTACTTCACCAACACCTTCCACCCCAACCTTCAGTTCACCTGGGCCATCTCCAGCACATCCTTCACCTTCCTGGACTTCTCACTTTCCATCTCAGGCAACCAGCTTGTAACTGATGTCCATTTCAAGCCCACCGACTCCCACAGCTACCTAGAATACACCTCCTCCCACCCACCCTCCTGCAAAAATTCCATCCCCTATTCCCAATTCCTCCGCCTCCGCTGCATCTGCTCCCACGATAAGACATTCCACTCCCGCACATCCCAGATGTCCAAGTTCTTCAAGGACCGCAACTTTCCCCCCACAGTGATCGAGAACGCCCTTGACCGCGTCTCCCATTTTTCCCGCAACACATCCCTCACACCCCGCCCCCGCCACAACCGCCCAAAGAGGATCCCCCTCGTTCTCACACACCACCCTACCAACCTCCAGATACAACGCATCATCCTCCGACACTTCCGCCATTTACAATCCGACCCCACCACCCAAGACATTTTTCCATCCCCACCCCTGTCTGCTTTCCGGAGAGACCACTCTCTCCATGACTCCCTTGTTTGCTCCACACTGCCCTCCAACCCCACCACACCCAGCACCTTCCCCTGCAACCGCAGGAAATGCTACACTTGCCCCCACACCTCCTCCCTCACCCCTATCCCAGGCTCCAAGCTGACATTCCACATTAAGCAGAGGTTCACCTGCACATCTGCCAATGTGGTATACTGCATCCATTGTACCCGGTGTGGCTTCCTCTACATTGGGGAAACCAAGTGGAGGCTTGGAGACCACTTTGCAGAACGCCTCCGCTCAGTTCGCAACAAACAACTGCACCTCCCAGTCGCAAATCATTTCCACTCCCCCTCCCATTCTCTAGATGACATGTCCATCATGGGCCTCCTGCACTGCCACAATGATGCCACCCGAAGGTTGCAGGAACAGCAACTCATATTCCGCCTGGGAACCCTGCAGCCTAATGGTATCAATGTGGACTTCACCAGTTTCAAAATCTCCCCTTCCCCAACTGCATCCCTAAACCAGCCCAGTTCGTCCCCTCCCCCCACTGCACAACACAACCAGCCCAGCTCTTCCCCCCCACCCACTGCATCCCAAAACCAGTCCAACCTGTCTCTGCCTCCCTAACCGGTTCTTCCTCTCACCCATCCCTTCCTCCCACCCCAAGCCGCACCCCCATCTACCTACTAACCTCATTCCACCTCCTTGACCTGTCCGTCTTCCCTGGACTGACCTATCCCCTCCCTACCTCCCCACCTATACTCTCTCCACCTATCTTCTTTACTCCCCATCTTCGGTCCGCCTCCCCCTCTCTCCCTATTTATTCCAGTTCCCTCTCCCCATCCCCCTCTCTGATGAAGGGTCTAGGCCCGAAACGTCAGCTTTTGTGCTCCTGAGATGCTGCTTGGCCTGCTGTGTTCATCCAGCCTCACATTTTATTATCTCAGTTTAGCCATCATCATGTTAAATGGGAAAGTGGTATTGAAGGGCTGAATTGGCCACTGCTGCTCTTGGTTCCTCTGTTCCCGTGTTCTCCAATTGTTGTAATACATGTTCCTGTGTGTGGCTAGTGATGGGACTGAGAACTTCTGTCCTCCAATATCACATACAACTGTAATAGAATTGAATGAATGCAATTATGCTGCGATGATGGAGATAGTAGGAACTGCAGATGCTGGAGAATCTGAGTTAACAAGGTGTAGAGCTGGATGAACACAGCAGGCCCTTCTGAAGAAGAGTCTAGGTCCAACACATCAGCTTTCCTGCTCCTCTGATGCTGCTTGGCCTGCTGTGTTCATCCAGCTCTATGTCTTGTTTTTTCATATGCTGGGATGATACCAGCATTGTGATGTTATGCTCTTTAAAAGTAACTGAACACTTTTGGGAGTTTCCTTTCAAACTTTGAGGTGATCTGAAAGAGGCTTTTAACATAATGAAGAGCTTTGACTAGGGTAGATTAAAGAACATGTTTTCTTTTACGATTGAGACCATAAATAGGGAGTATAAGTATAAAGGAGTCATTAACAGTGAACACAGGAGAAACCTTGATGCCCTGGAATCGTTTTGAATGTGAAACTTGCTACCACAGCAAGAAGCAGTTGGGACAAAAACAATGATTGCATTTAAGGTCAGCTGGATAAACACATGAGGGAGAGAGAAGCTGGGTCAATTGATGAAGAGAGATGAAGTGGGATGGACGGAGGTTACTGCAGCACATAGGCAGCAGCACAGACTGGTTAATCCTGTTTTTGTGCAGAACATTCTGTATAATTTGATGCAATATATGGGAGGGTGGCACAAAGTCAAATGAAAGGGAAAAATCCAACATAGGAAAGAGGAGCTTGTGACAGATGCTCAAATGGCTGCAATGATGAATGGCAAATGGAGGATTCCATTCCTGAATCAGTACGAATATCTGCTATAGTCATCTTGTCACTTCACTGTAACTGTTACCCCTTTTGCCCCAGACAACATAACGAAAGGAACTGTATTCAATTTCTGGATGTGGTGATAATGGGCTGTTTGCTGGCAGCCCTGAATTTTTCTGAGTCCATTCTGTTTAATAATAGACACCCGTGCTATTGCTTTGGAAAATGATCCATCTGTTTCAAAGAGACACCAATGCCGGCAAAACAATAACTGCTTCCAGTTCATTGCGTGAAGCAATTGGAGGCATATTGACATGATAAGGCAGGAAATAAATTCAAGTGTTATCATGCAAGCTTGTAAACAGATACAATTTTCAATTGCACGTCACTCTATTTTTAACCATGATCTTCCTAATTCAATCGAAGAGCGAGCAGCCATCTAAAGCTCTCTTTTCTTTCTGCTTTCAATAAAATTGTTTCCTCTGAATTGAGACACTAAATTCACCCCAGTGAGGATGCTGAATGGCTCGAATGGAGTTTTCACTGCGTGGGTTTTGCTTGAATGGGATCTGGGATAAATGCCAAATTAATAGAAAATGCCAATTCTTCCTCTCCCAACTGCTCTAATGCTCATCAGTTAAGAAAGGCACAGGAACCGCAGGATTTGATCTTAATAACAACAGCATGTCCATTAATCTGCCTCTCCCATTCACCCTTGCTTTTTCTTTTCTCCTCCTTCCAGTTGCCGTGCTCTTTAATGTGGCAACTGTTAGATTTGAATTTTTATGACAAGCGTTTTGGTTTGTCTCTCTTGCACACTGAAGCACTATCAGGTGTGCCTGTCATGCCATTTGCTGTCAAAGCTCCTCGTCCAAGTGCTTCCCCTCTTACTTTTCAATAGGTCACCGGGTCATATCCACAGGATTAGTTGGCAGCGAGAGGGAAAAAAAATTGATAGAAAGAACTGTTCGAAAAAAAACAAACATAATTATGCCTGCCCTGAACTTATGAAGACCGCATGTTAAACAGCCTTTTAACATCACCTGCAACTGAGCTGATAATTGCTGAAAGTTCTCCCATCCCGTAGAGCTGCAGATAGTCAATGGCCCTTTGTGTTAAACCCTGAACAAATAGCACTCTTTGTCCCACACAAGTTCCTAAACAAACTTAATCCCCCTAGCATTGTGACAGATGACATTTAGATGTCCCTGCTATCCTTAAAAAGAGTTTTATTGACATTTTGAGAACAAGTAAAAAGGGAACCTCAGCTACAGCCCAGCATTTTTTTGTGGTTCTGTCCTTGGATTTACCACATTGAATGTTTAAGTCACCCCATGTTCCTCCACTTCTCTGCATCACCATGACAACAGATATAGAAATCACTTGCTGACTCCTGGGAAGGAATCATGGTGACACGATGCCACTTGTACAGAATATCAGACCAGAGCCTCCATTCATCTCGAGTTTTAATTCAGTGGAAGGGGTGGATTTTACACAGGTGACAACAACAGAGAAGCCTGCCAGTCTTTCATGCTCACCATATGGTCTGGTTTCTCTTAAATGGGCCCTGTAGAACTTTAGTCCCATATTGGTTTTCAGGGCTTTGTTGGTTCCTGTCTGAATAAAAATGGGGGAGGGGAAGATGGATTTCTACAAAACTACATTGAGGATGACAGAGCATTCAGCATAATAAAAGTTTTTTCCCCCACTTTCTGCACTGCCACTCCCCCAATAAAAGCCAAACTATTTGTTTTAACTGTTGACATTCACCACAATCTAATCTTTTAACATATTGCCTTTGGAATTCATTCAGCATGTTTCAATGCTTTTACAAACCTAGAGAGGCCCCTAGCGGCTACAGGAGGACATTAAGATTTATCGTACTTGCCAGCAGGAGAGATATGAAAAGCAGGTTCATAACACTAACAAACAATTTATTTCCAAAAGCTACATTCGAGAAAATATTTGGTCAAATCGAAACTCAGTTGAAAATTCCTTCACTGAGGATTACACAACAGGATTTGTTTTCTTTCTGTGGGTGACTCCATATTCTTGCAAAAAAAATATTTTTTTCCATGTCGGTGTGACATACTTGATAAAAAGATCTGAAGAGCCTTTGAGGTAGTGCATCAACACGCCTTTAGAGAATTTCCAGATGATACTGTAAACATACGCAAGACGAAAGTTAATTCAATGTTTAAATACACACAGCGAGGTCTTTTTTTTAAAAAGCATACTCAGATAGAATAAGAGAAACAACATGCTATGATCAGCTGTAACAGAAAATAGCACTGAACACTCTATGAAAGTTTCAATGGTACATCTTGAGTAAATCATTCAGAGAAATTAAAATCTTATCAGGTGAGCAGAGATGTTTAAAATGCTAATATTTGCATGAATTGATAATCTACAAGCCTTTCTTCACCTACAATTGTCTTAAAATCATGTCTGACATACCATCTTATTGTTATGGTTGTATCTAAAGTGAGAAGGTGATGGCCCATTAATCCAGAACCCAGATAATGTTGTGGGGAGAGATAGTAGGAACTGCCGATGCTGGAGAATCTGAGATAACACGATATGAAGCTGGATGAACACAGCAGGCCAAGCAGCATCAGAGGAGCAGGAAAGTTTGACATTTCAGGTCGGGAACCTTCTTCAGAAATGATGTTCTGGGGACCTGGGTTCGAATCCTGCCATGGCAGATGGTGAAATTTGAATTCAATAAAATAAACTGGAATTAAGAATCTGCTGATGATCATGAAATCATTGCTGATTGTCAGAAAAACTCATCTGGTTCACTAATGTCCTTTAGGGAACGAAACTGCCACCCTCAGCTGGTGTGACCTACATGTGACTCCAGACCCAGAGAAATGTGGTCGACTCTCAATTGCCCTCTGAAATGACCTGGCAAGCCATTCAGTTGTGCCAATTACTACAAAGTCTCAAAGAAATGAAACTACATGGATCACCAGGCATCATTCTAAGCACTGGAAAAGATGGCACAGAAACAGCCCTGTCAGCCCTGCAAAGTCCTCCTCACGAACATCTGGGGCTTAGTGCCAGAATTGGGAGAGCTGTCTCACGGACGAGTCAAGCAACAGCCTGACAGAGTCATACTCACAGAATCATACCTTGCAGACAATGCCCCAGACATAACTGTCCCTGGATATGTCCTGTCACACCGGTAAGACAGACTTAGCAGAGGGGGCCACACAGGGTGTTGCTCTAGGAGTCCTCAACGTTGACTCTGGACCCCAGGAAGTCTCATGGCTTCAGGTTAAACACAAACAGGGGAATCTCCTGCTGATTACAACATACCACCCTGCCTCAGCTGATGAATCAGTACTCCTCCATGTGGCACAACACTTAGAGGAAGCACTGAGGAGGCCAAGGGCATAAGGAAAGATGTGGAGGCTTTGGAGAGGGTGCAGAGGAGCTTTACCAGGATGCTGCCTGCACTGGAGGGCTTGTCTTACGAGGAGAGGTGGACTGAGCTCGGACTTTTCTCTCTGGAGAGAAGGAGGAAGAGAGGTGGCCTGATCGAGGTATACAAGGTAATGAGACACAAGGATAGAGTCGATAGCCAGAGACTTTTTCCCAGGGCAGGATTGACTGCCACGAGGGGTCATAGTTTTTAAGGTGTTAGGAGGAAGGTATAGAGGAGACGTCAGAGGGAGGTTCTTCACCCAGAGAGTTGTGAGCGCATGGAATACTTTACCAGTGGTAGTTGTGGAAGCAGAGTCATTAGTGACATTTAAGTGACTGCTGGACATGCACATGGACAGCAGTGAATTGAGGGGAATGTAGGTTAGTTTATTTTATTTTTGGATTAGGAATATTCCATGGCACAACATCGTGGGCCGAAGGGCCTGTACTGTGCTGTACTTTTCTGTGTTCTATGTTCTGTAAAATGTACTCTGGGAGAGGGATTTCAATGTCCACCACCAGGAGTGGCTCGGCAGCAGTACTACTGCTCGAGCTGGTCAGGTCCTGAAGGACATAGCTGCTAGACTGGGTCTGCAACAAGTGGCGATGGAACCAACAAGAGGGGAAAACATACTTGGCCTCATCCTTACTCATCTGCCAGCTCCAGTTGCATCTGCCAATGACAGTATTGGTAAGAGTGACCATCGCACTGTCCTTGTGGAGATGAAGTCCCACCTTCACATTGAGAATAACCTCCATCATGTTGTGTAGCACTATCACTGTGCTAAATGGGACAGACTTTGCACAGATCTATCAACTCAAGACTGGGCATCCATGAGGCGCTGTGAGCCATCAACAGCAGCAGAATTTTGCTCCAGCACAATCTGTAACCTCATGGCCTGGCATATCCCTCACTCAACCATTACCATCAAGCCAGGGGATCAACCCTGGTTCAATGGAGAGTGCAGGAGGGCATACCAGGAGTAGCACCAGGCATACAGAAGATGAGATGTCAACCTGGTGAAGCCACCAAACAGGACTGCTTGCATACCAAACAGTGAAAGCAGCATGTGATAGTCAGAGATTAGTGATCCTACAACTAATGCAACAGATGTAAGCACCACAGGCTGCCACATCCAGTGAATGATGGTGGATAATTAAACAACTCCCTGGAGGAGGAGGGTCCACCTATATCTCCGTCATCACTGATGGAAGAGCCCAGCACATCAGGGCAAAAAAACAAGGCTGAGGTTTTCACAGCAATCTTCAGCTAGAAGTGCCAGTAAATGATGCATCTCAACTTCCTCCAGTGGTCACCAGCATTACATATATCGGTCTTCAGCCAATTTGATTCACTCCACATGATATCAAGAAACACTTGGAGACACTGCAAAGGCTGCGGGCCTGACAACATTCCAGCAATAATACTGAAGACCTGTGCTCCAGAACTTGCCGCTCCCCTAGCCAAGCTGTTCCAGTACAGTTACAACGCTGGCATCTACCCAACAATGCAGAAAATTGCCCCAATATATTCTGCACACAAAAAGAAGGACAAATCCAACCCAGCCAATTACGGCTCCATCAGTCTACTGTCACTCATCAGGAAAGTGATGGAAGGTGTCAGTAACAGTGCTATCAAACAGCACCTGCACAGCAATAACTTGCTCAGTGATAATGAAATGTGAGGCTGGATGAACACAGCAGGCCCAGCAGCATCTCAGGAGCACAAAAGCTGACGTTTTGGGCCTAGACCCTTCATCAGAGAGGGGGATGGGGAGAGGGAACTGGAATAAATAGGGAGAGAGGGGGAGGCGGACCGAAGATGGAGCAATGGGAGAGAGATTCCCTGAGGTTGGTCTGGAGGGAGGAGGGTAACTTCTTCAGGTTAGGCATCCCTGGAAGAGGCTTCGCAGTGAGGTTAAAATTGTATCAGGATTAATGGGAACTGCAGATGCAATTTTAACCTCACTGCGAAGCCTCTTCCAGGGATGCCTAACCTGAAGAAGTTACCCTCCTCCCTCCGGACCAACCTCAGGGAATCTCTCTCCCATTGCTCCATCTTCGGTCCACCCCCCCCACGCCCCCACCACTCCCTCTCTATTTATTCCAGAACCCTCACCCCATCCCCCTCTCTGATGAAGGGTCTAGGCCCGAAACGTCAGCTTTTGTGCTCCTGAGATGCTGCTGGGCCTGCTGTGTTCATCCAGCCTCACATTTTATTATCTTGGATTCTCCAGCATCTGCAGTTCCCATTATCACCAATAACTTGCTCAGTGATGCCCAGCATGACCACTCAGCTTCTGACCTCATTATAGCCTTGGCTCAAACATGGACCGAAGAGCTGAATTCCAGAGGTGAGTTGTGAGTTAAAGCCATTGATATCTAGGCTGCATTTGATCATCAAGGAGCCCAAGCAAAACTGGAATCAATAGGTATCAGGGGAAAAACTCTCCAGTGGTTGGAGTCATACCAGGCATAAAGGAAGATGGTCGTGGTAGTTGGAGACCAACCATCTCAGCTCCAGGCCGTCTCTGCAGGACTTCCTCAGGGTAGTGTCCTAGGCCCAAACATCTTCAGCTGTTTCATCAGTGCCCTTCCCTTCATCATAAGGTCAGAAGTGGGGATATTCACTGAAGATTGCACAATCTTCAGCACCATTCATGACGCCTCAGATATAAAGTAGTCCATGTCCAAATGCATCAAGATCTGTACAATATCCAGGCTTGGGCTGGCAAGTGGCAAGTGACATTCGTACCACACAAATGCCAGGCTATGACCATCATCAATAAAAGACAATCTAGCCAACGTTCGTTGACTTTCAGTGGTGTTACCATCACCAAATCTCCCACTATCAACGTCACGGGAATTATCATTGACCAGAAACTAAAGTGGACTCACCACATAAACAGAATGGCTACAAGAGCAGGCCAGAAGCTAGGAATACTGCAGCTAGGAATACTGAATCACTCCTGACTCCTCAAAGCCTGTCCACCATCTTCAAGGCACAATTCAGGAGTGTAATATGCCCTATTTGCCTGGATGAGTGCAGCTCCAACAACATTCAACAAGCTTGACACCATCCAGGACAAAGCAGCCCGCTTGATTAGCACCAAATTCACTGGCATCCACTTCCTCCACCACTAACACTCAATAGCAGCAGTGTGTACTATCCACAAGATGTGCTGCAGAATATCACCAAACATCCTCAGCCAGCACCTTCCAAACCCATAACCACTTCCATCTGGAAAGACAAGGATATCAGACATAGAGGAACACCACCACCTTCAGGTCCCCCTCCAAGCCAGTCACCATCCTGACTTGGAAATTTATCGCCGTTCCTTCATTGCCACTGGTCAAAATCCTGGAATTCCCACCCTAATGGCCTTGTGGATAAACCCACTGAAGGAGGACCACAGGGGTTTGAGAAGGCAGCTCACCACCACCTTCTCAAGGGCAGTTAGGGATGGGCAATAAATGCTGGCCCAACCAGCGATGCCCACATCCCACAAAATGAATTTTAAAAAACTCCAACATACAGAAACCCAACATGCTGATCACACCCAACAAACCTGTGCTTGTCTATACTAATGCACAGGGTCTTATCCTTTACAGACAGAACTAACATGTACAAACACATAGTGACTGTTTCTAGCCAACAAAATAGACATTTTTCATTCACTGAATGAGGGCGTTGGTAACACAAACAACCAATCTTTGGTCATCATCAGACTCTTTAATTCCAGATTTTTAATGGATTCAAACTCCATCATCTGCCATAGCAGGATTTGAAACCAGGAACCCCTGAACATCACCTGGGTCTCTAGATTAATTGTCTAACAATAATACTATTAGGCCACTGACCCCTTTTAGATGACAAAATAGGTGACAACCATTGACTAGCTCATCTCTCACAGCAATCAGAGCTAGCATGCCTGACTTCAAATTTAAACAAAGCATAGTTAACTGTCTGATAGCCTGAGATGGAACCAGTCTATCTACGATGAAGGGTCTAGGCCCAAAACGTCAGCTTTTGTGCTCCTGAGATGCTGCTTGTCCTGCTGTGTTCATCCAGCTCCACACTTTGTTATCTACATTTGACCCCGGGACGACCCTGACCTCTCATTGCATTATCAATAATGACACTTAATTTCTATCTCAATAGATATCCAACCTTGCCCATCTCAAATAATTTGCAGCTGAAGTCCATCCCTGGTCTGGCCAACATGTGACTCCAGATCCACAGCAAACTACCTTTTGGGTAATTAGGAATGGGCAATAAATGCTGCCTGGCCAGTGACACACTCATCCAGTTAATGAATTAAAAAATGATACTACTCTTCACTGATCCATTAAAAAAACATAATTCATGCCTACTCCAGTGCATCCCTGACTGGCCTCCACATTCTATCTTCTAAAAATGTGAGGCTATGCAAAATTTTGTGGTCCATGACTTAATTCACACTGTGTCCCATTCACTTAGACCTCTGAACTCGCTGATCTACATTGGCTCCCAATCCAGCAAAATTTGGTTTTAAAATTCTTAGCCTTGTATTGTATCCCTCCATAGCGTTGCCCCTGTGCTTATCACTGTAACATTAAACAATGCCACATCTTCCATGGCTCCCGCCATTCCCTAATTCTGGCTTCTAGAGTATCCATGATTTTAAACACTCCAACACTGGTGAACATGTCTTCAGTTGCCCAGTTTCTACACTCTGCAATTTCCTCTCTACCCCTCTCTGTCTCTTTTTCATTTAAGACACTCATTAAAAACTGCCTTTCAAGTCAGGTTCTAACAGAATATTGATCGATTTGAAATGCTAATTCTTTGTTTCAAATTTCCCAGCATCTGCAGGACTTTGTGTTTATCGCAGTAATCCGAGTTTTTGTTTATTTTAACAGCAATCCCCATGTGTAACATAGTTTAAGATATTAATTGATGATGTGGCTATGGCATGTTTTATGATGTTGAAGGCACTGTATAAACATAAGTTGCTTTGTTTCTCAATGTTATCAGAACAATCCAGCATTCAACCGAACTGAAGCTCCCATGGGAATTAGCTCTCGAAATCGGTGCCTTGTGCATTATCTTAGTTGGGAACGTTTTGATCAAAAGAGGATTAAAACTCAGAAAACAACAGGAAACAAGAGTGATGATGCAACACAATGGGTAATGCAATGTTGTCCCTGTGTCTCTCCTGGTCTCCAGAATGTGATCTTGACTTTAGCTGTGCTAATGAAAAAGATTGAAGGAGCTTGAGTCCAAGTGTTTTCCACATGTTGATGAATGGTAATTAGTGTGAAAGGGCCATGGAGACATACAGACCCTTCAATCCAATTCATCCACACCTACCAGGGCTCCCAAACTAAATCAGCCCCATTTGTTTTCATCTGGCCCACATCCCTCTAAACCTTTCCTTTTCATGGGCCTATCAAATACCTTTTAAATGCAGAGACTGTATCTGCATCTACCACTTCTTCTGGCAGTTTATTCCACATAGAGCCACCCTCTGTTTGAAAATGTTGCCTCTCAGGTCCTTTTAAACATTACTCCTCTCATCTTAAACCTGTGCCCTCTAGTTTTCAACTGTGTCCACCCTAGGGATTAGACCTATACTATTCATCTTATTTATGTACTTCATGATTTTATTAACTTCCAAGAGGTCATGCCTCAACCTCCTACATTCAAGGGAAAAATGCTCCCAGCCTGTCCAAACTCTCCTTGTAAGTCCAACGATCCAGGTCCGGCAACATCTTTGTAAATCTTTTGGGCATCCTTTCCAATTTACGAATGTCCTCTTGTAGCAGGAAGAAAGAGCCGCACACAGCATTCCAGACGAGGTCTCACCAATGCCCTGTACAGCCACAACATGATGTCCCAACTCCCATTCTCAGCTGTTGCAAGCCATGCAGTTACTAATCACTATGTGTGCACAATAGTGCATATCAAGCTCCTCAGAGTGACTGAGCCGATCTGCTTTGCACAGTTAGGAGCTGTTAGGGAATCACACTTGACTGATCTTGAGGTTGGGGCAATTTTGTATTCATTCACGGGCTAAGGACGTCGCTGGCTAGGCAGCATTTATTGCCCATCCCTAATTACCCAGAGGGCAGTTAAGAGTCACCCACATTGCTGTGGGTCTGGAGTCACATGTAGGCCAGACCAGCTAAAGATGTCAGTTTTCTTTCCTAAAGGATATTTGTGAACCAGATGGGTTTTTCCCTGACAATCAGCAACAGTTTCATAGTCATCAGTAGATTCTTAATTCCAGATATTTATTGAATTCAGATTCAATATTTGATTTGAATCTAGGTCCCCAGAATATTACCTATGTCTGTGCATTAATAGCCCAGTGATAATACCACTAGGCCATCTCTTCTCTTCATTTTCTGAACCCTTTGCAGCTCCTATATTTATTTACATACTTGAGTTGGGATTGGTTTTTAACTAATTTAGAAATAAAGGCTGGCATCAGAAATATTAACCAGATCAGATTGTTGTATGAACACAATTAGTACACTGCCCTTTTGTGCTCTTATCTCTGACCAAGTATGATTGGGCATTGCCAATAGATGTGAAGCTGGAAAAACACAACAGTGCAGTCAGTGTCCGATGAGCAGGAAAGTCAATGTTTTGGGCTGAAACCTTTCATTAGGACTTGGGACGGGGAGGGGAGCCCAAAAGTAAATAGAGAGAGGGGTGTGGGGCTGGGGAAGGGTAGGAGAGATGGTGACAAGTGGATGCTGGTAGCAGATTTTTGTGATTGGTCGGTGGGAAGGGTGGAGCGAATAAGCGAGTAGGAAGATGGGCAGGTTAGGTCAGGTCAGGGAGGAGAAGAGGAGGGGAAGGGTGAACATGGGATAAGGCTGGGGTTGGAGGGATTTTGAAGCTGGTGATGTCAATATTGAGGCCACTGGGCTGTAAGCTCCCAAGGTGAAATATCAGGTGTTTTCCTCTAGTTTATGTTTGACCTCACTGTGACAGTGGAGGAGACCAAGGATGGACGTGCCGCCAAGGGAGCAGGAAGGATCATTAAAATGAATGACAACTGGAAGTTCAGGTTGCTTGGTGCGTGCAGAGCGCAGATGCTCTGTGAACTGGCCCCTGAGTCTGCATTTGATCTCCCCGATGTAGAGGAGACCACATCGGGAGCAATGGATGCAATAGATCAGGTTGGATGAAGTGCAGGTGAATCTCTGTCGGATCTGGAAAGATTGTTTGGGGCTTTGGACAGTAGTGAGAGAGAATGTGTGGGGGCAGGTGTTGCACCTCTTGTGCTCACAGGGTAGGGGGCTGGGTATGATGAAGGATTTGGTGGGAAGTCTAGAGTTGACGAGGGAGTGACAGAATGAAAGGTCCCTGTAGAAAGCAGACAGGGATAGAGAAGGAAACATCTCTTTGGTGGTGGGTCTGGTTGTAGATGACAGAAAGGTTGAAGGGTTGAAGGATGATGCACTAGATTCGGAGGTTGGGGGTTGGTATGTGAGAACAAAGGGTCTCTATTTTTATTGCTGTTGGAGTGAGTAGGTTTGAGGGCAGAAGTGTGGGAAATGGAGGAGATGCAGTTGAGGGAATCCTTAATTACAGAGGAGGGAAAATTACAGTGCCAAAAGTAAGACGATATCTGAGATGTCTTGGAGTGAAACACCTCATCCTGGGAGCAGATGCGACAGAAGCAGATGAATGGAGAGTAAAGGATCGCATTTTTGCAGGAGGGTGGGTGAGAGGAGGTGTCGTCGAGGTAGCTGTGGGAGTCAGTGGGTTTGAAATGGATGTCAGTGGTGAGTTGGTTTCCAGAGACGGACAGATCCAGGAAGGGACGGAGGTGTCAGAAATGGTCCATGTGAATTTGAGGGCAGGATGGAAGGTGTTGGTTAAGATGTTGAGTCATTCGAGCTCCTCGTGGGAGCACAAGATAGCACTGATGTAGTCATCAATATAACAACAACAGAGGTGAGGGATAGTGCCAGTGTAGTTATGGAAGAGGGACTTATGGATGAAGTAGGCATCGCTCAGGCTCATGCGGGTGCCCATGGCCACCCCTTTGGTTTGTAGGAAGTGGTAGGAATTAAAGGAAAAGTTGTTAAGGGTGAGGGCCAGTTCTACCAAGTGAATGAGAGGGTCAGTGGAAGGGCACTGCTTGGGCATATAGGAGAGGAAAAGGTAGAGGGCTCTAACACCCTCTGTAGGGGGGACCTGGTTGGGAGTACAGGAGAGGAAGAAGTGCAGGGCTTTGCCAGATCAGTGCAAGATTTTCTTTATTCACTTATGGGAAATGGGCATCATTGACTGGGCCAACATTTATTTCCCATCCCTGGTTTCCATTAAGAAGGTGATGGTGAGCTGCCTTCTCGAACCATTACATTTTGTTGGTAGACCCAGGATGCCGTTAGAGAGGAAATTTCATGATTTTGAATCAGCGATACTGAAGGAATGGCGATATATTTCCAAGTCAAGATGCTGTGTGGATTTGGGGGGAGGTTGCAGATGGTGGTGTTCCCATATATCGGTTTCCTTTGTGTTTCTGGATGGGTTTTGGTTAGAGCTGTCAATGAAGCCTTGGTGAATTTCTTCAGTGCATCTTGTAGATGGAACACACTGCTGTTACTGAGCGTGCATGGTAGAGGGAATGGATGCTTGTGGGTGTGCTGTCCATCAAGTAGTTTGCTTTGTCCTGGATTCTATCAAGGTTCTTGAATGTTGTTGGAGCAGCACCCAGCCAGGCAAATGGGGAGCTTTTTTTAATACCCCTGATTTGATGTACTTTGGAGAGTCAGGAGGTAAGTTACTCTCTGATGCTTCCATGCCTCTGAATTGCTCTTGCTGTGATTATAATTACCTAGCTAGTCCAGTTCAGTATCTGGTCAATGGTAATCCCCAGGCTTTTGATAGTGTTGCTATTGAATGTCAAGGTGATCATTTGATTCTCTTTTGTTGGAGGTGGTGATTGTCTGGCACTTATGTGAAGCAAGTGTTACTTGTCAGTTGACAACTGATATTATCCAGGTCTTGAAGTATTTGGACATGGGCAACTTTAGTATCCGAGAAGACACAAATGGTTCAGAACATTGTGCAGTCAGCAATGGAACTTGTCCACTTCTGACTGTATGATGGAGGTAAGGCTATTAATGAATCAACTGAAGATAGTTGGACCAAGGACACAACCCTGAAGAACTCCTGCAGAGAGGCCCTAGAGCTGAGATGACTGACCTCCAACAACAACAGCCATCTCCTTTCGTTGTATGACTCCAACTTGTGGAGTTTTCCCCGTTTTTGCTTGGGTCCCTTGATGCCGCACTCAGTCAGATTTGCCCATGATCTCAAAGGCAGTCAGCCTCACTTCTCCTCTGCGTTTCAGCTCTTTTACAATGTTTGGGCAGTAATGATGTCAGGTGCTAAGTGGCTCTGGTGGATTCCCAGATATTCTGAGTAGATGCTGTTTGATCGCAGTATTGACACCTTCCTTCACTTTGAGAATAATCTGATGGCGCAATAGTAGCCACATTGAATTTGTCTTTCTTTTTGTGTACATGGCATACCTGGGCAATCTTCCACATTGTTGGGTAGATGTCAACATTGTAGCAGGGCTAGAACAGCTTGGCTATGTGTGTAGCAAGTTTGAAAGCTGACATCTTTAATTCAAATGCCAGGGTGTTGTCAGAGCCTACAGGCCTTACAGTATCTAATGTCTCCAGCTGTTTCTTGATAGCATGTGACGTGAATCAAAGTGGCTAAAGACTGGCATCTCTGATGCTGGAGCCCTCTGGATGGGCCTGGGTCATCCACTTCCAGCTGAAGATTATTGCGAAAGTTTCAGCCTTACCTTTTGCAGGAATGAGCTGGCCTTACTGAGGATGCAGATATTTTGGAGCCTCGTCCTCCAGGCAGTCACTTAATTATCCGTAACCATTCACTGTTGGTTGTGGCAAGGCTGCAGGGTGTAGATCTGAACTACTGGTTATGAAATCCCTTAGCTCTGTCTGTCTGCTCATTCAGTTGTTGCACAGGTAGCTCTGTTTTGCAATTTCACCAAGTTGGCACCTCATCGTTAGCTGTGCCTAGTGGTATTCCTGGCATTTTCTCATCATTGAACCCAACAACATTGAATCCCTTCCAGCAATCTAAATTCCCGTCTTTGCAATTTCAACATGCAAATTGACGGCTGAATCTCTATGCATTACAGTGACTGCTGTTTGAAAATATACTTCACTGACTGTGGAAAATAGATGTGAAAGAATTAATGTTAAGTGTTAATTTTCTCTTTTTTTTAGTTAATATTTAACATTCCATGTTCAATTTCCAGAATCACTGTTTTGACCCAAAATATCTCAGGAGAAATGCCTTTAAACAACGAATTTTGATGATGACATCCTATCAGTTCTTGAAAAAAATTTTCAAAGTGTCTGCTTGATGTTTGACCCCAAACCATTAATATTATCCTAGCCTTCAGATTATTAACCTAGGTCAGCATACGCTTTCACCATCAAACCATCGAACCTCACCAGGAATTATAAGAGTATTATTATGAAGAGTTCATTAGACTGACTGAAGCAGCTCGTTTTCATACTGTGTAGTGTGTACTACTATTTAGTCTGTCACCATTTAATGTTCAAGAGAGATGAATAACCAGGGATAAAGCATTCAAAAAGGATAAAATGCTGAAATGTCTCTCTGAACTCCAAAGGTAATTCAGAAAGGATCCCAGAATGATATCTGGTCCACAAGCTCCACTCTGCAAGTCTTCTACTCTTGATCTTGTGAATCATGGCATTGAGCCCTTTGGCACCCTTCTGGTAGAACTGCACAGGTGGCGAAGTCGCAGTGGTAAGCTCTGCCAGGACATTCCAATCTTCATACCACTGGCACTGTATTCAAAGCCTAGCTACACACCCATTTCTGAAGCTGCAAGTCAGGAACTAGCTGTCACAATGTTGTCCTAAACCACTGTGGTACTGAGGACAGGAAACCTCATGTTCCCCCAGACCTCCTTACCCCAGCACCACTGCCCCCACCCCACCCCCTGTCGCCAACTTCATGGACAGGGGCCTGTTTCCATCAAACCATTGAACCTCACCCGGTATCATAAGCGTATAATTGTCAAGAGATTGTTAGACAGGGCGGCACAGTGTCTTAGTGGTTAGCACTGCTGCATCACAGCGCCAGGGATCCGGGCTTGATTCCACCCTCGGGTGACTGTCTGTGTGGAGTTTGCACATTCTCCCTGTGTCTGCATGAGTTTCCTACAGGTGAGCCGGTTTCCTCCCACCGTCCAAAGATATGCAGATTAGGTGGATTGGCCGTTCTAAATTGCCCATAGTGTTTAGAGATATGCAGCTTAGGTGGGTTATAGGGGGATGGGTCGGTGTGAATTTGTTGGGCCAAAGGGCCTGTTTCCACACTGTAGGAATTCTATGAAACTGACTGAGGCAGCTCATTTTCACACTGTGCAGTTTGTACTGCCATTGAATTTTCTAAAGAGATGAATAACCAGAGATAAAGCATTTAAGAAGGATAAAATACTGAAATGCCTCTCTGAATTCCAAAGGTAATTGAGAAAGGATCCCAGATTGACATCCTGTTTCTGACCAAAGAAGATCATGTTAGGAGAACAAACCAACAGGGGAGCCTACAATATTCCGACTCCATGCTGTGTCCTGAGTCAGAAAGGATATCCCTTTGTCCAGGAAAAAAACTTTGCGCTCCACAAAGAAAATTGCTACTATCTTTTCTATCTGTTGCCTCACATTAAATGGCCAACGCTCTCTCTAACTCTGCCAATGCACATACCCCTCACAAGATGCATGGATGACAATGAACAGTATGACATGCATCATATCCACTGAATGATTCTCACCCACTTCAGGGTGATTGCTCTCAGGTTCGATTGGATTTAATTTTCCAATGCACCGAGGCATGGTGAAAAGTTTTGTTTTGTGTGCAGAACAGGCAGATCATATCATAGAATATGCATTAGGGTAATAGAGCGAAGCGAGGAATACACTGTAATGGCTGCACAGAAGGTGCATGAAGAGCAAGCTCAGCGTTAAGAGATAACAAGGTGTGGAGCTGGATGAACACAGCAGACCAAGCAGCATCTTAGGAGCAGGAAAGCTTCATAAGAAAGGGTCTCGGCCCGAAACATCAGCTTTCCTGCTCCTAAGATGCTGCTTGGCCTGCTGTGTTCATCCAGCTCCACACCTTGTTATCTCGGATTCTCCAGCATCTGAGTTCCTATTAAGTCAAGCTCAGCATTAAATTTGAAATCTGAGTGGTCCATTCGGAAGTCTAATAATGGTAGGAAGAGCTGCCCTAGAATTCATTCATACATGCATACAAACATTTATACCTTCTGACTGATGGAAGAGGGTGGAAAAACGTACAACAGGGGTGGGTGGGGTCTTTGATTATGTTGATTTGCTTTCCTGAGGCAGCAGGAAGTATAGACTGAGTCAATGGCAGGAAGGCTGGTTTGTGTGATGGAAAGGGCTGGGTTCATAACTCTCTGTCATTTCTTGAGTTATTGGGCAGAGCAGTTACCAAACCGCACTGTGCTCTATCCAGATAGAATGGTTTCTATGGTGAACTTATAAAAATTGGTAAGAGTCCATGTGGACATGCTGAATTAGGAAGTAGAGACATTGCTGCGCTTTCTTGACTATTGCATCAACATAGGTAGGCCAGGACAGGTTATTGACGATCATCACTCCCAGGAATTTGATGCTCTTGACCATCTCCATCTCAGCATTATTGATGTAGGCAGCGCCGTGCCCTCCACTCTGCTTCCTGAAGTCAATGACCAGCTCCTTTGTTTTCCTTTGATGTGCGCAGAAGGTTCTAAGGGACAACTTTCTCACACAGAAGGTGGTGCGTGTATGGAATGAGCTGCCAGAGGAAGTGGTGGAGGTTGGTACAATTACAAGATTTAAAAGGCATCTGGATGAATACATGAATCGGAAGGGTTTGAAAGGGTAGGGCCCAAATGCTGGCAAACTGGGACTGGATTAATTTAGGATGTCTGGTCAGCATAAACAAGTTGGACCAAAGGGTCTGTTTCTGTGCTGTACAGCTCTATGACTCTATGACTCTATGAGATAGCTGGGGAGATTGTAGGGCCATTAATGGTGATCTTTCAGGAATCATTGAATTCAGGGAAGGCAAGGTTCCAACTTTGGCAAGATTCCAACTTTGTGTTCTTTTGACTTGTAGGCTGTGCCTGTGTTGCAAGAATTTTTGTCCATTCTTCATGTTCCCATTTGTGTTGTTGTCCCTGCAACCCCTACGATATTCCAACTTCTCCAGTTTCTTTTGAGGCCATTTACATAATTATTATCACATTATCCCCACAGCTCATGACTTTGGAAATCTCTGTGCCATTGATGGCTCCACACCATCCCTCATGCAGGGCTGGATTCATCCTGAACTGTGAGAACCCTGCACCCTCCTGAAGTTCCCAGCTCCCTCTTGTTCATGATGAAGCTCCAACCTTCCATCTGGAATTGCTCTCCAGTGACAGTGACCATTCCCTCAATGAGTCAGTACGATGAAGCAATTGCCTAGACTTGAATTGCTCACTTTCCCCAGGATTCCATGATCTAGTCCCCCCATGTAAGCCCATGACTATTATTGCCCAATCCTCTCAGGACTGGTCGTGGTCTACCCCCCAGAGGGATTTGACTGTGGACCATCCACCGCTGTCCCTATCAGACCACAGACTAATCTCCCCGCTGCTCCCTGGCTGACCTACCTGTAATGTTCAGATGGGCTGCAGTTGCCCTAGTAGAGCTGACCATAGCCCAATCCCCCAATATTAAAAGCATGTAGCCCCAGACCTTGTTAGGCCCAAGCACCTGAAAATCTACAGCCAGCCCCCTACACTGGAATTGAAGGAGTCCTTTGGTTCATTGTAGCACAATTCCTTAGCTGATTACTGTCTCTTTACCTTTATCCATGGCCTGTTACTTGAAGGACATGCAGTATGTTTGCCACATAAGCTACAGGTCTGATGTTGATGTAACAAGGTAAGCCGCATCACAACACGTCCACTTCCTTGACTATTACAGTAGAATCCTGAGGATATGGAAGTAATTCCATTTGTCGTTTCGAGTCTACACCAACCTCACAAACAGAATCTCACCCAGAACCACCCACTTACCTTATCCCTGTAACTCTGCATTTCCCGTAGCTTATCCACCTAGCCTGCACAATTTTGAACGGTGGGAGGAAACCCACACAGACAAAGGGAAAATATGCAAACTCTGTTCAGATAGTCACCTGAGGCTGGAATCAAACCCAGGTTCCTGGCAACGTGAGGCTGCAATGCTGGCCACTGAGTCACCGTGCCGCTCCATGATACCCCCTATCATCACATTCTGCTTGCCTCTCCCTCTGCTTTACAAAACAACAGTGTAAATCACAGAGGTGACTGCCTGTAACTAAACACTGAAGAATGTGTTCAGATAAGAGGGCAGTGTGGCGCACGCAGAGACCAGCAAAGGCCTTTAACTTGGTGCTGAAACCAACAAGTGTGCGCTAAGGAAGCAATATGAAGTCTTCAGAGGCTAGCAGCCTCCAAATTAACCCAAAGTAAGTGAGCAGGAAGAAAATGAGTTACAAGAGGTAAGGTGTATCTGGTCAGTTTGGTAGTTGTCTGATATTGACTGGTGTGGATGAAGGCTGAGGAGAATAGCAGCCCTGTGAGTTTGTTGTACTGAAGAAATAATCGAAACTTGGCCATGACAGGCGGCCCCAGCAAGCTGCAATCATCATCAAACCGCGTGGACTGAGATATCAGAAATTTGCATTATCTGGTTTCTCGTGAACCAGGACAAGTATTGAAAATTGCATATAAATAGGGTGAGTTTGTATAAATGAGATGTATGATAGAAGAGATACTCTTGGATTTGGATTTCAAAATAGAGACATATGTATTTGCTTTAGTTGTAGAATTGTCTTTAAACAGATCAGAAAGTCATCTGGAATTGTGACCTTAATGTAAAAATGCCAACAGAGCCTATGACTGCACTCAAGTGTCTAGCAGGAGCCCTTACAGTGTCAATGAATAAAATGCTTATTCGGTTGAGTTCATGACAGATAAAATAAATACATTAATGCAATTAGTCCAGCTATCATCCCAGAACATAAGGTTGTCATGTCAGAATAATCAACACATAGAAACATGGAAACATAGAAGAGAGGAGCATGAGGAGGCCATTCGGCCTTTCGAGCCTGCTCCACCATTCTTCACAATCATGGCTGATCATCTAACTCAATAGCCTAATCCTGATTTCTCCCCATAGCCTTTGATCCCATTCTCCCCAGGTGCTATATCTCGTCGCCTCTTGAATACATTCAATGTTTTGGCATCAACTACTTCCTGTGGTAATGAACTCCACAAGTTCACCACTACTTGAGTGAAGAAATGACTTCTCATCACTGTCTTAAATCATTTAACCCAAATCCTCACACCGTGACCCTTTGTCCTGGACAGACACACCACCAAGAACATCCTTCCTGCAACTACCCTCCCCAGTCCTGTTAGAATTTAATAAGATTCTATGAGATCCACAATCATTAATCTGAACTCCAGCGAAAACAATCACAACCAGTCAATCTCTCCTCATACGTCAGACCCGCTATCCCCAGAATCAGCCTGGTAAACCTTCGCTGCACTCCCTCGGGAGCTAGAGCATCCTTTGTCAGAAAAGGAGATCAAAACTGCACACAGTGTTCTAGGTGTGGTCTCACCAAGGCCATGTATGACTACAACAGCACATCCCTGCTCCTGTGCTCGAAACCTCTTGCAATGAAGGCCAAAGTACCATTTGCCTTCTTTATCGCCTTCTGCATCTGCATGCTTACCTTCAGCAACTGGTACACAAGGACACGCAGGTCCCACTGCACACTCCCCTCTCCTAATTTACAGCCATTCAGGTCCTAATATGGCTTCTTGTTTTTGCTTCCAAAGTGAATAACCTCACATTTATTCAAATTACATTGCATCTTCCATTGATTTGCCTACTCACCAACCTGTCCAGATAATGCTGAAGGAACGCTGCACTCTCACTATAGTTCACCCTCCCACCCACTTGGTACCATCTGTGACCTTTGAGATGTTACATTTTGTTCACTCATCCAAATTATTAAAATATATTGTGAATAGCTAGGGCTCCTGCACCATTTCCTGTGGCAAACCAATAGTTACTGCCTGCCAATTTGAAAGGGGCCAATGAATTCTTACTGTTTGTTTCTTCTCTGTCAACCAGTTTCCTACCTATCTCAGTACACTTCCCCCAATCACACGCACTTTAATCCTGCACATTAATCTCTTACATGGGACCTTGTCAAAAGCTTTCTGAAAGTCCAAATATACTACATTGACCGACTCCACCTAGTCAACTCTATGAGTTACTTCTTCATAGAATTCCAACATATTTGTCAAGCATGATATCCCCTTCGTAAATCCACACTGACTCTGTCTGATCCCGCCACTGCTTTCTAAATACTCCACTGTAAAATCCTTGACAATGGATTCTCGAATTTTCCCCACTCCCGATGTTAGGCTCACTGGTCTATAATTGCCTGTTTTCTCTCGACCTCCCTATTTGAATATTGGAGTGCCATTAGTGTCCTCAATCTGCAGGGAATGTTCCAGAGTATATAGAATCCTGGAAGATGACCACCAATGCATCCATTATTTCTAGAGTTACTTCCTTAGGTACTCTGGGATGTAGTTTATCATGCCCTGGGGATTTATCAGCTTTCAGATTAGATTCCCTACAGTGTGGAAACAGGCCCTTCAGCCCAACAAGTCCACACCACCCCTTGCAGCATCCCATCCAGACCCATCCCCCTATAACCCACACACCCCTGAACACTATGGGCAATTTAGCATAGCCAATCCACCTGGTGTGCACATCTTTGGACTGTGGGAGGAAACCGGAGCACCCGGAAGAAACCCACACAGACACGGGGAGAATGTGCAAATTCCGCACAGACAGTCGCCCAAGGCTGGAATTGAACCAGGGTCCCTGGAGCGATGACGCTGCAGTGCTAACCACTGAGCCACCGTGCCGCCCTCTAAATCCCTTTCAATCCCAACAATTTTCCCAGCACCATCCCCTACTAATATTGATCTCCCTCATTTCTTTCTTCTCACTGAATCTTGCATCCCCCAAAATTCTGGTAACTGAATTGTGTCCTCTTTTGTAAAGACAGAACCAAAGAATGTATTCAGAGCCTTCACCATTTCTTTCCCCCAATTATACATTCCCCCGTTTTTGTCTGTAGGGGACCGACATATGTCTTTACCAATCTCTTTCTCTTCATATATCTGTAGAAACTCTTAGTGTCTGCCTTTATGTTCCCTGCAAGCCTAATTTTGTGCTGTATTTTTCCCTTCTGAATCCATCTCTTGGTCCTTCTTTGCTGAATTCTAATCTGCTCCCAGTTGAGGGCAGAAGCAAGTTTTAGTTTCCCTTCAAATGTTAATTCAGGTGAACCAGCCACATTAGATGAAGAAGACCAAACAGCCTGCTTGGCCTGTTGTGTTTATCCAGCTCCACACTTTGTTATCTCGGAATCTCCAGCATCTACAGTTGCCATTATCTCTCCCCTCTATAGATCAAGACTGTTAGTTTGTAAAGCTTCCAAGCCAAGAGGATTTGGATAGAAACCTTCAAGTTATTGAACTGAAAGAGTTTAGGCAACCAGAATTGTCAACAATAATGCCAATGGGTTTAAACAGGAATAATAAAACCATCTCAACATTTGAAGAAAAGTAACTGGGAGGAGTATAGTTCAGTAACAACAAACTTAGAGTTGCTCAAACCTTTCATGAACCAATGGAGGCATGAATCACATTGTGAAACGCTCAAAGTAGTTTCTTTTTTGGTGAGGGGTATAAAGAAATCCACTGTCTTCCTGGCCCTGTATCATTTTCACCTGGCTTTGTTCGGGGGTGAAAGAGAGCTGGAATGAAAACTGTGCATCTGAGGTCAATTTCCCTATTGTTAGAACAACAGGAATATTGCATTACCTTCTGAAAATGGTGCGCCTCTGTAGGTTCTGTATGGCCTAAAAACTTTACCTTGTTAAAGAGTTTGTGACTGCTGGGGGAAGTCAGGTTAAAAAAAATCAGGGACATTCTGAAAAGTAAGTGTAAAATGCTTGGACACCATCAATTGTCACTACTATTTGCTGCATTATAATGTAGATGTGTTTTTAATGTAGACGTTCATTGTTAACTTATTTCCCGCAGAATTGGATTGATCAATAATACGGAAATATTGTATTGTCGTGTATTAAGGCCTCTGTCCATTGAAGGAAGTACTATAACACATCAATCTCTACTATTATGTTCGGTGCTGTGAATTAAATTGACATATAGCTCTCGTTATTAATTAATTATTTGTAAATGTTAAAGAAATCCTTTGTGCCTACTCTTCTCCATTGATTCACAGACTGATTGTTTTAACATTTATGCTGAAAACCATTCTGTTCTACAAATTTCTGGCAAATGTGAGGCTAGATTTTTTTTTCCCTTGTTTAGCCACATTGGAGGGATATTATTTAAACTGGAATGAGATGAGAATTACCAGGATATTGTTGGGTATGGAAGGTATGAGTTATAAAGAGAGGCCGGGTAGGCTGGGGCTTCTTTCACTGGCACTTAAGCAGTTTAGCAGTAACCTTATAGAAGTTTATAAAATAATGAGGGGTATAGGTAGAGTTAACGGGAGGTGCATCTTCCCTAGAAGGGGGATTTCAAAACTAGAAGGGCACATTTTGAGGGTGAGACAAGAGAGATTCAAAAATAACATGGAGGGAGAATTTTTACATGGAGGGTGGTTCATGCTTGGAATGAACCTCCTGAGAAAGTGATGGGTTAGGGTACAATTACAATGATTAGAAGTCACTTGGATGAGCGCATGAATAGGAATAGGAAAACTGCCAGGCAGTTGGGACTAGTTTAGCTTGGGATTATAAAAGCTGAAATAACTGTGGATGCCGTAAATCAGAAACAAAAACAGAAGTTGCTGGAAAAGCTCAGCAGGCCTGGAAGCATCTGTGAAGAGAAATCAGAGTTAACATTCTGGGTCGAGTTTCCATGCTGTATTACTCTATAACTCGAAAAATGATTGGCTGAATTTCATAATCTATGAATATTTTCAGCTGAACTGGTAGCTTTTCCATCCAAACGCAATTGAAATATTTAAGAAACCATAATGATAGAATATTTCTTTTCAGTAAAAGACCATAAGACCATAAGATATAGGAGCTGAGATTAGGCCATTCAGCCCCAGTGGTTTCATGTTTCTTAATATGCATGTAAAGTATTACTTATATTTTACATTGGATTTTTTTTAATGGGTTTGAATTTGAGGGTTTTATTAGATTGTTAAGAATTTAACTTTGGCTGATGATGTTAATATAATTTCCATTGTTAGCGTAAGGCTTCCATGGACAGCGGATAGTGGATATTGAATGAGTTTATATATCAGGTATCGTGGGGCCACTTGGGAGCATACTGAGACAGTTTGGGGTGACATAGATGTGGCTGCTAAAGTGATAAAGGTGAGGGGTGAGGGTATGTATTAATTTTTACTGGGCTACTGTGTTAAACAACCGAAGTGGGCATTCCAAATCTGTGCTAAGCACTTCAAAATCTCCATTGTGACTTGAAAGAGAGGGTAGGAACTCAGCCCCTCCATGTCTTATGATGTCACAGGTCAGACCAGGCCCCCTCAAAACATATTAAGAGGATAGCCTAGACCTTGACATTTTCTTATTTCAAAGGTAGATGTGCGGTGCTGTGTTCTAGATGCAATTCAGTTGGTCAACATTAAGCAAAACATAATTTATTCAAACACCATAGTTACAAATCAACAAAGGAAAGAATAAAGAAAAGAATTGGGTTATCTGCAACTCTATTGGAATGCTTAATTAAGTATACAGTAACCATTACTAACTAATGGTTCTAATATAGAAACATGCCATAAACACATCATTGGCAAGAGGTAAATTTAAAAAATAGATTGTTTCACATGCAGTTCTCCAATCCAGGAGGAAAGAACATCAAAAAACAATTCTGAGAGAGAGAAAACTCCAGCTTTCAGCTGTAGCAAAGAGAGATGGGGCAGCTTTTCACAACTCCAGCAGCTTCTGCTCAAAGCTAAAGATCCTGGTTCTGTGAAAGCCGGCCACACTCAGCCAAGCTGCTTCTATTATTCCAACTTGAAAAAAAGTCCCAAGGGCCACAAGTAGCTTACTTTATTAGCTTCATAACTAGATAGCTCAGCACCTCTGCCTTAAAACCTGCCTTTAAAAAAAAAGGACAAAGTGACCTCTTAAAACCAATAGCATCATCACAATGAAGACTGATTAGATCAGTTAGGGCTCTATTCACTATAGTTTAGAAGAATAAGAGGGGTGGGGTCTCATAGAAACCAATAAATTCTAACAGGGTTAGACAGGGTAAATACAGGAAAGACATTCCCATTGATTGGGATATCTAGAACTGGGGGTTTCACTTAAAGGAAGTGTTGTGAGGAAGGGTCATCAGGCCCGAAATGTTAATTCTGACATTTTCTTCATAGATGTTGCCAGACTTGCTGAGCTTTTCCATCAATTTCTGTTTTTGTTCTGATTTGTAACATCCACAGTTCTTGCTGTATTTATTTAGCATTTGACACACTGCCACATCTCTTCTAGGTATGCCAGTCTGAGGAAGGGCCACTGGATCCAAAATGTTAACTCTGACTTTTTTCTTCACAGATGCTACCAGACCTGCTGAACTTTTCCAGCAACTTCTGCTTTTGTTCCTGATTTATAGCATCCACAGTTCTTTCGGTTTTTATTTTGCAGTAAAGGATATGGAATTAGTCATTTAGGATTAAGACAGTGGGAGATTTCTTTATCCAGCAAGTAGTGAGCCTGTGTAATTTTTTGCACTGGAAGTGGTGGAGGCCAAAACTTTGAATGCATGCCATGGGGCTAACAGGATCAAAGGGTATGGAGAGAATCCAGGCACAGGATATTATGTTGGACGATCAGCCATAATTGTATTGAACGGCAGAGATTGAAGGGCTGAATAGTCTATTCCTGCATTTTTTTTTCGGGTTTCTATGTGAAAATACAAAAATCACAAATAAAGTCGCACACAGACTAAGTCTGCATTTTCAAATTTTTAAAGATTAAGTGAAGATTCAGTCCAGGAGTTGAATTTCCACCAAACCAGTGAAAAAAAGACGCATGCAGAGGGCATCTAAACCAAGGTTAGGTTTATAGATGCTCACTGATTAACTGGGATTGTCGAATCAATTCATACAATTTGAATTTGTTGCATTTTTGTTTTTTTGTCCATTTCCAAACTTGCTTGAGGCTGTTGACTCAGATACACATATCAATGAGTTCTGGAACACTGATTTACAGTAACTAATATTCTTGCAATTGCATTACTCATACATTGCAATTCTTTCCAATTCCATCTTTTTCTCTTCTTTGTCTAAGGATGGTACCTCAGCAAATGGTGATCGTCTTCCTTTCGTCATCTGGGATTTATTCTTCAATCGAATTTATACATTGAGCATAAGTAGGTTGTTCAACCAAGAAAGTCTATTAAATTCCAATCATCCTTGAACAACCATATTTGCAGGTATTGCTGAAATCTGGATATTTGAAGTTCTGTAGATTGGAAGTGAATTTAAAGTAGTTTCGTTTTATTCAAATCTTGCACATAATAATGAAGGTGAAGGGAACTTTTCAAATTTTATATGAAGATTGACTTTTTCACAGTTACTGCACTGTCAAATTTAATAAACAAAATATTGCAGACAATAAAAGTGAAGCAAATGAGGCAAAATATCCTCTTATTTGTCTTGATATTATCCTTTATGTTTGATAGTGCTCTCCCCTCTGAGTCAACAGGTTCTGGGTTCAAATCCTAAGCATCGACCTCCAGTGCAGTGCTGTGGGAGGGTCACACTGTCACAGCTGCCATTAAAATGTAATCCTATCAGCACTATCAAAGGAATATATTAAATCCTATGGCATTCCTGATGGAAAAGCATTGTCAATCTATTGATCGTTTGGGTGGCACGGTGGCTCAGTGGTTCGCACTGCAGGCTGACACTGTCAGGGACCTGGCATCGATTCCACCCTTGCACGACTGTCTGTGTGGAGTTTACACATTCTCTCTGTGTCTGCGTGCGTTTCCTCAGGGTCCTCCGGTTTCCTCCCACAGTCCAAAGATGTGCAGGTTAGGTGAATTGGCCGTGCTAAATTGCCCATAGTGTGTAAATTAGGTGGATTAGACATGGGAAATGCCAGGTTGTAGGGGAATGGGTCTGGATGGGATGCTGTTCAGAGGGGTGATCTGGACTTGTTGGGCTGAATGGCCTGTTTCCACACTGTAGGGATTCTGTAAAAAAGAATTGATCAATATTAGCACACAAAAAAGTCATGTCATTGTTCTTGGTTAAAACTTGATCTGTGTAAATTATTTCTCATGGTTCTAACATTACAGCAATAAGCTTACTTCAAAAATACTTCATTGACTGGGGAATGAGCCTTCCAGTAACATGGTGGTAGCATAGGGTTTCTGAGCCTGGAGCTCGACCACTCCATCTGCGTTTCTTTTCATTTCTTTTTTCTTTTATTTTGCTTACGTCTTAGAACCATAGAATCCCTACAGTGTGGGCACAGGCCATTTGGCCCAACAAGTCTACACCTGACCCATCCCCCCACCCCTTCCCAGTGACCATGCATTTCCCATGGCTAACCCACCTAATCTACACATCCCCAGACACAATCAGTAATTTAGCACGACCAATCCAACCTAACCTGCACATCTTTGGACTGTGGGAGGAAACCAGAGCACCCGGAGGAAACCCACGCAAACACGGGGACAATGTGCAAACTCCGCACAGACAGTCACCTGAGGATGTCCCTGGCATTCTGGAGAGCTCAGGAGCTTGCCACAATGGCATCAGCAGTGGCGAGTAGGCCCAGCATGGCCTCGTGGTGGCAGCGTCAGAGAGAGTTTGGGCTCGTCGATAAGGCATCCTAGTACCAACACGTGATTGCTGAAGAGGTTCCTGGTGGTGTCTGTGTCCAGCGTGGTTTTCGGGAGATAGTGGCACAGGTGGGCTTGGGCCTAGTAAGAGAACCTCTGGCATTAACAATGGCTGCACTGGTGAAGTGGGCAAAAAGCAGACTCATGGCAGTGGCAGAGTTGAGTTTGCACCAGTTAAGTACCTGACATCAGTCGTGGCTCTATTGGGGAGGTCCAGCAAGGACTCATGGGGGCGAGGGCATTGGTGGTGTTGAGAAGCCACAGAAAAGTCGTGACTCTTTTTCCAGTGGCATGCAAAGGGGACTAGTACCTGGCCATCTGCCCTTTGGCCCATGATGGAGCACTGAACAAGAATGATCATAAAGTTGAACACTTTCTGTCTATTTTATGTTTTGGTTTATTTTTCTATGTCTTAAGATGGCGTTGGAGAGTGGTGACACTGACACAACACTCGTCACTGTATTTTGTAACAAAATACACATAAACATAAATAAATCAAATGCTTTGAGGCATCCTCGGATCGGGAAAGGTGTTCTCAAAAGACAAACAACTCTTTCTTTTTCTGCATGAAACTCATCTCTGTAAATTGGCAAAGCAAAGATTAAAAGATTTATTCTTTACTGAATGGCAGTTCCTGATGGACACTAAGGCTCCTGTCTCATTTTAAATTAGTGGGGAACAACAAGAAAAAGCAGCCTTTTTCTTCACTTCAGCAGTGGGGAGGCAATGGCCTGGCAGTGTTATCAGTAGACTGTTAATAGGCCCAGGTAACATTCTGATGACCTGAATTCAAGTCCTACTGTGGCAGATGGAATGCAGATCGCACCGAGGAAAAATAAAAATCTGAAATTAAGTGACAAATGAAACAATTGTTGATTGTTTGGAAAATGAGTTTTGGAGAAACTCATCTGGTTCACAAATGCCCTTTGGGGAAGGAAACTACCATCTTTACTTGGTTAAGCCTACATGTGACTCCAGACCAAACAGGTTGACTCTTAATTGACCCTCTGAGCAATTAGGGATGGGCAATAAATGTTGGCCTAGTCTGTGACCATTACATCTTGTGAATTGATTTTAAAAAATCTGTTTTGTAAGCCAGTTTTGCATTTGCTCTAACTTGTGATAATCTATAATCTGATGTCAAAATAATTGAGGTGTGTTGAAGCTATCTATATGTATAGACATGAGTCTGCAAATCAAGTTAGTATTTAACAGGTGCTATTTCTGTTTAACTACATCAGTGTTTAGAGATTTATTGATTGGACGACTGTCAGGGCCTTTAGTTCATTTTTCATGTCACGCAAGTTTCTAAATTGATTTCTTTGAGAAGTTGATAAGTCTAGACTTTCTACTTCAGAAGGAGAGCTGTGCTGATTTTAAAATGCTATCATAAGCTGTTTATTGAGATGCTTAATTATTTGGTCATATATGGGTACACAATGAGCGAGTGACAAATCTGGTTTATCACTTGAAAGTAAAACTATGTAAATATATAGTGAGATTATCACTGAACCAGACAATAGTGACTAATCCCATGCAGATGATAAAAGATATATTTGTATCATTCCACAAAACTGCTTTTTCTAATGATTCAAGTATTTGCAGTTATTTTTCAATTAATGCTCCATCTCATATTATATGTTAATACATTTTTATTTAACAGACATGAGATTACACTGGATCCATTACAGGAATGCAATCTCCCCTTCTAAATTTCATCTATCTATCAGGTCTAACTAATCCTATGTCCATCAGATATATTCTCATCACTAACACAGAGCTCAATAACGTACTCATGTGCAGTGCAGGTTGATTTGCTTGCCTTCCTTCCCAGGAAAATCAGATCAGAAGTCATCGATAGATCAACTAAGCAGTTCCCCTTATTCAATTTGCAGCACGATTCCTTCAATGTGAAATTTAAATCCTTCATTAAAACATATTGATTCTTTCATTATATCATTATGTAAGATACATCTATTAGGTTTCATGAGATTTATTTAGGTGTTTACCCTGTTTAGGAGATGATAACAGAGATGTTGAAAATTCTAGCAACCCTGCTCAGAGATGTTCATATAAAATTGCCATGTATGTTTCTTCCAAACAGTTGTTACCCCTATTACATTAAAGGTGTTAAAATATAACACAAGTTTTTTGAAATATGTATGTGTGAACCAACACTCTACCAGTTGAAATTAAAATCCAACCTGGTTAAATATTGAAGGTTGAAGCAGTTTAAGTGTAGAATCAATTCAAAGCTGTGCTGCTAGAGTGGCATATTACATTTCATTAAGATAGTCAACAATCTGGCTTTACCCACAAGATTGAGTATAGGAGTTGGGAGGTCATGTTGTAGCTGTACAGGATGTCGGTTAGGCCACTTTTGGAATGCTCCAATTCTGGTCTTCTTGCTATAGGAAAGACTTTGTGAAACTTAAAAGGATTCAGAAAAGATTTACAAGGATATTGCCAGGATTGAAGCTACAGGGAGAAGCTGAATAGGCTGGGTGGCTTTCCCTGGAACATCAAAGGTTGAGGGGTGACATTACAGAAGCTTAAAAAATCATGAGGGGCATGGATAGGGTGAATAATTGAGGTCTTTCCCCCTGTGTAGGGGAATCCAAAACTAGAGGGCATAGGTTTAAGGAGAGGGTGGAAAGATTTAAAAGAGGCCTAAGGGACTACTTTTTCATACAGCGGGTGGTGTGTGTATGGAATAAGATGCCAGAGAAAGTGATGGAGGCTGGTATAACCAAGGCGTCTGGAAGGATATATGAATTGGATGGGTTTAGAAGGATTTGGGCCATATGCTGAAAAATGGGATTAGATTAATTTAGGATATCTAATTGGCATGGACCACTTGGGCAGAAAGGGTCTGTTTCCATGCTGTACATCTCGATGACTCTATAAGATGAAACAAACTCTATACACTAATTAGAAATTTTAATCGAACTGAAAACATTCCAAAAAAATTCTTATAATACATATAAATCTTATGAACTAACTCATCAAAGGTATGTTTATAAAGATAACAAGGTGCAGAGCTGGCTGAACATAGCAGGAACACTAACATTTCGGGCCTAGACCTTCTTCTTTTTGAAGAAGGGTCTTGGCCTGAAACGTCAGCCTTCCTGTTCCTCTGATGCTGCTTGGCCTGTTGTGTTCATCCAGCTCTACACCTTGTTATCTCAGATGCTCCAACATCTGCTATCTCTGCTACTTCTGCTACCTCTGCTATCTCTGAAAGGTATGTTCATGTTTATTGCTACTTTGTGAATGATTATTTCAGCTGTTTAAATGGAAATTGTTTGTTGTTTTAGTCTGCATACCCTTAATATGACTGTGATATCTTCTATTTTTAATAGTAATTATAAAAATGATTTTGGATAATTATTTTTAAAAGCTTCAGTCATAGGATGTGGACATCACAGTTGAGGCCAGTATTTACTGCCCATCCCTAATTTTCCAGAAGACAAACACTTTGTTGTGGGTCTGGACTCACACATAGGCCAGACAAAGTGAGGTTGCCACTTTCTGTCTCTAAAGGACATTAGTGAACCAAATGGACTTTTCTGCCAATCAACAATGGTATCATGATCGTCACTAGACTTGTAATTTCAGAATTTTTATTGGATTCGAATTCCACCATCTGCTATGAACAACATTCTGAACCAAATTCCCAAAACTTTAACTGCGCTTCAGGATTAATGATCTAGTGATAATACCAATAGCTAACACCTATGCAGTAGGTGTATGACTGCAAGTGGACTAATGTATAAATCCTCATGATGCTCATCTGTAAAGCTAGTATGTGGAAAGCATTGTACAAACTGTAGGGGATAAGTTCGGTGAATAGGATCAGAACCTACGGGCAGGAACTGTTGTTAAACAGTTGACAATGAAGTAAGTTATTTAAAATAATTAATTTTGCAATATCTGCAATTTTTAAAAAATTAACCTGAGCTTCCAATACATTTAGAGGTAATAGGAACTGCAGATGCTGGAGAATTCAAGATAACAAGGTGTGGAGTTGGATGAACACAGCAGGCCAAGCAGTATCAGAGGAGCAGGAAGGCACATCATCTCCCAGCTCCTATGATGCTGTTTGGCTTGCTGTGTTCATCCAACTCTACTCCTTGTTATCTCTTACAATACATTCAGTTTATATGGCTAAAGGAAATAAAAAATTTCTGTGATGGATGACAACATTTTACTGTTAAATTTAAGTCTAACAACTCAAAAACAATTAGACCCAGTCAGGAGCAACTCTCTTCTCTTTTTCAACTTAAATTAACCAAACATCTTAGCCACGGTGTGGAGAACATGAAATCAGAGCTAATTGTGCATATAAATGATGTGGAATAAATTATCCTTGAGTGGTAGCGTTCTACAGACAATAGGAGGACCATAGGATTGCTCCATCCAAGAATTAGCAGCCTGTTCTGCACTCTGCTGCTTTCTTGGAATGGAATATTTGGTGAAAAGTAAAAGTGGTTATTGATTGGTTAGTGCCCTTTCTGCATGAGTGTCCAAGACCACCATATACTCCCATACTTTCCCTTGGCAGAAAAGTGCAATAAAAACGAAATGCATGCCAAATAAATACCAACTCTGAGCACTTCTCAATGTGATTTAAGTGCAGTCACTTTTCAGGCTTTGCAGCAATTTCTGAACCTGTGTTACTGACTGACACAACAAAATACAGATTAAAATTAAAATCTGCCACAAGTTATTGAAATGTTTCATCTTATTCCTGTTGGTTGGCACAATTTCACAGGCCTGCTGCAAAACTTCAGCTCAACAATCATTTAGGTTTGGATCTGATGTTGTCACAAAACATATTACTGAGCTAGTTACTAAGTGTATGGATGGCTAGCTAAATATAAGCACAATGTTTTCACAAGTTATCCCGTTGGCCTCACTCTCCTGCTGCTATAATTATGTAACAATGAGATTTGGGAAGAAATATAATCTGGTATGAATTATACTGTGTGGGACTACATGATCATAAAAACACAGCTCAAAGGAAAACAACATTATTCTTCCCAGTCAACCCTTAGTTAGTGAAGGGATATGTTTTTCACAGAATCATAGAACTTGCCACTCTCTTGACATTTATTGTTATCTTATTCATAGAATCCCTACAGTGTGGAAACAGGCCCTTCAGCCCAACAAGTACACACTGACGCTTGGGGCGTCTCACCCAGACCCATCCTCCTAATCTACAAACACTTCAGGCAACTTAGCATGGGCAATCCGCCTAACCTGCACATCTTGGATTGTGGGAGGAGACCCACACAGACACGGGGAAAATGTGCAAACTCCACACAGACATTCACCCGAGGGTGAACTGAACCCGGGTCCCTGGCGCTGGGAGGCAGCAGTGCTAACCGCTGAGCCACTGTGCCACCCTTTGTTCAAAGTCTTCTCCAATCTCTAATCTCAAAAGCCTCAAGTAAATTTCAGACTACCTTGTGACTATGTTTACCAGTGCAATAATTTATTGGTTGATACAGATAGGTATAAACAAGAGGCCATGAGTTTTAATCACAACAGAATATAAAACAGAATTTGATCTGATAATTTATTTGGTCATAGAGTTATACAGCATGGAAACAGACCCTTCAGTCCAACCAGTCCATGCTGACCATAATCCAAAACTAAACTAGTTCTACCTGCCTGCTCCTGGCCTATATCCCTCTAAACATTCTGAGGAAGGGTCACCAGACCTGAAATGTTAACTCTGTTTCTTCCCTTCATAGATGCTGCCAGACCTGCTGAGCTTTTCTAGCAACTTTGTTTTTATTCCCTCTGAACAATTCCCTTCTTATTCATGTGCTTATCCAAAGCCTTTTAAACATTGTATTGAATTGTTCACTCCACACACAAACTACTCTCTGTATATAAAAAAAAGCCCCCATGTCTTTTTTAAATCTTTCTCCTCTCACCTTAAAAATATGCCCCTAGTCTTGAAATCCCCCACACTTTGGAAAAGACACCTGCCATTCACCTTATCTATATGCCTCATGATTTTATAAACATCTATAAGGTCATCCCTCAATCTCCTCCACTCTAGGCAAAAAGACCGCAGCTTATTCAGCCTCTAGTATGAGGAGGCACGCAGAAAAGCAGAAAGCAGACTCGTTCACCTGAACTGGGCACACCCAGTTACTCCAGTAAAGTTAAAGCACAAGCATTAAACCAGCAACATGAAAAATTGCCTCAAAATTCCAGTCAACGATAAGCAGATCAAATCCAACTTGATCTACTCTTAATCATCAGAAGCACGATGAAACTTTATATGTCACTGGCCCTGACCTCATGTTGCCGATACCTCTTACCCATGCAGGACCATTCCCGTGGCTCCTGCACCGACACTTCATCCCCTGAAATAAGCCGTCTCTCTCGCTTAATGGAGTCTTTTGGCTTTACTGAAGCCATTTCGCACTCACACCACCCCCTGCCTACCCCCAAAAGGTCCAGGAAGATCAGACTTAAACAAGCGTGGAGCATTCTCCCCATTAGTCACCCTGCTGGAGCTCTCCCTGTTGTTGAGCAATGAGTGATCTTATATTCAAATAGGAACCAGGACAGTTCGGTCTCTAGGAGCCTCTAGACTGTTTGTGTAAGCCTGCCTTCAAATTTTGGATGTTCTTTCTGCTGGACCATTAGATCTTGGATTATATGATGCTGTCTTTAATGACTACCGCTAGTGGCTCTGACCTGAGCACCATGAAGGCCTTCAAGAGGCTGGCCTTGGCCCACATCAACTCCAGTCTCCTAACTAGTCTTGATCCCCCACTATTTGCCTACCGATGGTACGGGTCCAAAAAGTACTCCATGTCCCTAGCCCTGCACTCATGTCTGAAACATCCAAAGATGAAATATATCTATGTCGGACTCCCACTCACTGACTACAGCTCTACCTTCAACACCATTGTCGCCTCCAGATTTGTCTCAAAACTCCGTGACCCTGGGCTCGGCGCCATCCTCTCCAACTAGATCCTCAGTTTCTGACCCACAGACCGCAATCGGTGAGGACAGGTAACTGTACCTTCCCCACAATAACACAACACTGGATCCCCACAGTGTTACTAAATTCCAAACAAACACCGTCTACAAGTTTGCTGATGACCACTGTAATGGGACAGAGGTCTAACAACAATGAGTCAAACTACTGAAAGGAGGTAGAGGGCTTGGTGATGTGGTGTAATGAAAACAATCTGTTTGTCAATGTCAAGGCGTTCCACAAGGTTTGGTGCTGGGACCGCAGCTATTTACAATATACATTAATGATATAGATGAAGGTATTAAAAGTAATATTAGCAAATTTGCTGATGACACAAAGCTGGATGGCACGGTGAAATGTGAGGAAGATGTTATGAGAATACAGGGTGACTTGGACAGGCTAGGTGAGTGGACGGATGCATGGCAGATGCAGTTTAATGTGGATAAATATGTGGTTATCCACTTTGGTGGCAAGAACAGGAAGGCAGATTACTGTCTAAATGGAGCCAAGTTAGGTAAAGGGGAAATACAACGAGATCTGGGTGTTCTTGTACATCAGTCAATGAAAGCAAGCATGCAGGTACAGCAGGCAGTGAAGAAATCTAATGGCATGCTGGCCTTCATCACAATAGGAATTGAGTATAGGAGCAAAGAGGTCCTTCTGCAGCTGTACAGGGCCCTGGTGAGACCACACCTGGAGTACTGTGTGCAGTTTTGGTCTCCAAATTTGAGGAAGGACATTCTGGCTATTGAGGGAATGCAGCGTAAGTTCAAGAGGTCAATTCCCGGAATGGCGGGACTATCATATGTTGAAAGATTGGAGCGACTGGGCTTGTATACACTTGAGTTTAGGAGGATGAGAGGGGATCTGATTGAGGCATATAAGATTATTAAGGGTTTGGACAATCTGGAGGTAGGAAGTATGTTTCTGCTGATGGGTGAGTCCAGAACCACAGGACACGGTTTAAAAATAAGAGGTAGGCCATTTAGATCAGAGTTGAGGAAAAACCTCTTCACCCAGAGAGTGGTGGATATATGGAATGCTCTGCCCCAGAAGGCAGTCGAGGCCAAGTCTCTGGATAGTTTCAAGAAAGAGATAGATAGAACTCTTAAAGATAATGGAATCAAGGGTTATGGGGATAAGGCAAGAATAGGATACTGATTGTGGATGATCAGCCATGATCACAATGAATGGCTGAGTGGCCTACTCCTGCACCAATTGTCTATTGTCTATTGTCAGCAAAACTAAAGAACTGATTATTGACTGCAGAAATAGAGGAGGAGAATACACCCCATCTACTCAATAGAACTAATGTTGAGAGAGTGAAGAGCATCAAGTTCCTTAGAATGACAATGACCAGCAACCTGCCCTAGACTTACCACGTAGATATGAAGGTCAAGAAGGCACAATAATGCCTCTTCTCCCCCAGGCGGCTCAGGAAATTTGGTATTTCCACAAGGTCCCTCACTAACTTCTACACATGCACCTTTGAAAACGTTCTGTCCGGGCGCAGAATGGCCTGGTATGGCAACTGCTCTGCGCAGGACTGTAAGAAACTACAGAAGGTGGTGTGCACAACCCTGGCCACCATGGAAACCAACCTTCCAACAATGGACAAAGACAGAAGTTGCTGGAAAATCTCAGCAAGTCTGACAGCATCTGTGAAGAAAAAAAATCAGAGTTAACACTTCAGGTCTGGTGGCCCTTCCTTAGAACTGGACTCCAACCATGGACTCCATTTACATGGCTCGCTGTTGCAGAAAGGCTGCCACCATTATCAAAGACCCATCGCACCCTGGTAATGATCTCCTACGACATCTTCCATCAGGCAGAAGAAATAGAAACCCAAACACATGTAACAGCAGGTTCAAAAACAACTTCTTTCCAGCTGTTAACAGGCCGATGAATGAACTCTCGAGCCTCAAATAATGCTGACGCTGCTAACATTGATATTGTTTCGTGCACACTCTGTCCAAAGTAACCTATATGCCTCTGTTTAAGTCTTTTTTCTCTGTACATCCTTTGTTTATTATGGCCTGCCTGTACTATTTGCCAAACAAAGCTTTTCACTGTACTTCAGTACACATGACAATCAATCAAACAATGTTGAATGCCATTTCACTTCAGGAATTCCTTGCTGATGGCCTGTCATCTGTGATCAAATCTTCTGGGAGTCTGTGTAGTGCAGAAGATGCGTGCTGTTTTCCTATTGTTGTCTCTGTGTTTGACGAATGAACTTTACTTATGCCCAGCCACTTGAGTGGGTGTCCACAATGACTTAGAATATCGATTCCATGAAAAGAGCTGCGTAGCCGATGTATATCCGAATCCAGGGTTTACCCGTCCATCCCCAAATTTGTGGGGGTGCTGCTGGCGATCATTTTTGCCCTACTAACGCAGTTTTCAATCCTAGCCACCAGACATCATTTCTCACCAACATTTTTATTTAGGAAACCCCAGGTGGAGTTTTCTGGCAGTCACCTTTGCTCAGGACAATCACCTTTACTCCCATTAATAACTACCCACCCTCTACTGTGATCTGGTCTCTCTGGGTCCAGGAAGGTTTGACTTCTGGTTGTGATGGCCCTTTGGTTTTCCCCATCACTACCGACTGTCTCAGTTTTGCCAGGACCGGATGTATCTGTGTCCAAAATCTGATATTGTCAGCTGTGACTGGAAATGTGTCCAAAACATTTGGAACCATTACAGACTTTTCCAATAGCGGCACCACCGGTGGTGTATGTGCCAGTGGGAGGAGGCTCAATGCATCCACGTTGGCTACTTGGCCACCCAACTTGTTCTAACTTGTAATTACACACAATTAGTATTCGAGCCCACCACTGAATTCGGCCTGAAGCTATGGGCAGGACTGCCTAGTCCTCTTAAGTAGATCTCTTAGGGGTTTGTGGTCTGGTATTATTACAAAGTCACATCTGTAAGGGTATTGGTGGTACTTCCTGACTCCAGATATGACTGCCAAACTCTCCTTCTCTATCTGGGTGTATTTACACCCTGCATTGGCCAAAATGCTGGATGCATACACTATTGAGCATTCCTCGCCATTGGGCCACCTATGAGCTAATACTACCCCAATATGGCATGGCATCACATGCCAATACCAGATCTCACTTGGGATCATCGTGTGCCAACACCCTAGAGGATGATGGCTGGTTCTTCACTTCCCTGAAGGCTATGACTTGGCTACATTACCATTTCCAAAGATGACCCGTTTTTAGGAGTCGATGGAGACCAGTTTATGTCTGAACTTTCTGTAATAATTCACTAGCCCAAGGAAAAACATAAATTCTGGTATAGATATGGGAACCAGGGCACATTTGGTCACCCTGGCTTTATCTTCCAGCAGGTGTAACATGGTCTTGTCAACTCTGTGGCCCAAGTAGGTCAGTTGGAGTACCTAGAGCATTCATTTTTCCCTCCCAAGGTGTACACCCACTGGGAGAAACATCTAGGGACTAT